>NW_028262290.1:63495000-63795000 GCF_047370975.1 Nipponia nippon
CAGGGAGTATATAGTCATCCATACTCTCACCCTTTTATACCACACGAAAGGGCTGAAACAGTGTAAGGGGGCCCTAGAAGATCTGTGTTCATCTGAGTAAAATATTTCCCTCTGCTCAGGCACCTGGGAAAGCTGATGTTCAAGGGGCCCTTTGCAAGAAACTTACATAGGACATCAACGGCTAAATTATGACAGAAGCTTTTAACCTCCGTCACATCCTATGTTGAGGACTGTCTGCACTTCAGTAACTGCTCTGACTGTGTTCATGCAGAAATACCCTATTTGCTAAACAAGGAATATGAGCATTATAGTCATCACAGCATGAACTTCAGGATAAGATTCCTCTCTTACTATTAGGGCAGGCTTGCTTTACTTAGTTTTTTTGAGGTGGGGGCTTGGGTTTACAACACACTGGACTGACTGCTATGATGAACCAGCTCCAAGTAGAAAAAGCTAGCCCTGGGGAATGGATGCGTTATCTGAATGGACAGCAGGGACAGCAGCACAGACACAGCCTTAGAGTACAGCAGAGATGGGTAACACATGTAATTCTCAGCAACTGTCAGCTGTGAAGACTGCGACTACCAGATTTGTTGCAAACAAGAGTGTGTGAACATGTTATAGACTGCAATCCTTTCTAAGTGGAAAGTTGTTTTAAAAATGGAGAGAGAGCAGGGAAAATGTTATGAGAAAGATCTACGGATACTCATCAAAAAGTCAATACAAAAATGGCACATAGAGATTTCACACTTGTTTCTCAAAAGCACATTTCATATTCTTCTGTTCTGAAATTGGTAATATCACTTCATTTCATTGCCTTTACAAAATGGGAAGAAAGACCCTAGAGAAAAGAAGATTAAAGACTATTAACTATTTGTTTCTAAAATTAATTAAACCATTTTCATAATAAAAATATAGTAAGAAGATAATTTGTCAAATAATTAAAATATGAATTGTGCTATTTAAAACCTAATTATAATCTCTAAGAGGACATTATATAAAATCTATATTTTAAAGTGGGGATTTGCTTAAATCTGAATTTTTAGAATTTTACAGCTTCTAGCCAAATCATATCTTGACATGATTTAACATAAATTACTTCATTAAAAAAAATATATAAATTAGCTGATGACACAAAATGGGTAGAAAATATCTAAGATTATAGGGTAAGAAACAAACCTTTCAGAATGGTTTTGGTAGATTAACCATGTGGGTGGATAAGTAGCTCTCAGAGTTCACAGTAGAGAACAGAGTAGTGCTGATGTAATGAACAGAAGTAGGTGGATGGTTCCAGTTCGAATCAGAACATCTCCCACTTTGTCAAGGCTGCTGAAAATGATTCATTCTATGCTACATCATTTTACATGCCATGGCCTTTCGGTAGGTTTTCCTTCCTACTTGTCAAAGCCATG
This sequence comes from Nipponia nippon, assembly GCF_047370975.1. NCBI lineage: Eukaryota > Metazoa > Chordata > Aves > Pelecaniformes > Threskiornithidae > Nipponia > Nipponia nippon. Next base: position 63,496,413 of record NW_028262290.1, read on the forward strand.
CACATATTCAGAGGAGGTGGCAAAGAAAATGCTCTTCTGATTATGCTCCAGCAACCTTTGCTTTTGGTTAAAAAAAAAAAAACCAAAACAAAAACACACACACACACACACAAAAAAAAAATCAAACAAACAAAAAAACCTTCAAAACCACCAAAAAACTCATAAGTCTGGAAACAAGGTAGAATGGGGCAACTTAAGCCTAAATGAAAGTCATACAAATAGAGGGGAGAATACAAAACTAAAATACGAAATGTACAACTGGGAAAAATAGAGGGAATGTAGAAAAAAGTTCAAAGAAAGAAATTCTGAAGAGCAGTATTACAGAGAACACTTACCTTGTGTTTGTATATCAGGCCTTAATTAATATCTAGGTTATATAGCTGCATTAATACCTTACTGAAAGTTCCTCTAGAAGTTTCCACTGCAAAAGAGACCAGCATTCATTTCTCAGGAACAGCTAGAAGAAATACAAAACCAGAAACCCCCCACCACTACCCCCCAGAATCTATGCAGCTCGTGAAAAGAAAAGTTCTCTCACTGTAAAACAGCACCAAATCAATTAACGCCATTATTTTGTTTAGCAAAGAGCCTAGAAACAGGAGTCTTCAAATAGTCATACTACTACTTTACTAACAATAACATCAATGCTCCAACACAGATCATTAGTTTAAAAGGAAGTAGTAAATAGGTGGAAAGCAAAAACTAGCAATTTATAGTTCTATGAAAGAAATCTTTCTGAACTTGCAATGACCACTGACAGTGCTGAAGTATAACCCAGTTACAACTGAACTGATCATATTTTGCTTCTCATTATACTTAAACACATACCAAAAAATTTCACTGAACAAGGAACCCAAATATATGTGTAATTCTGAGCACAAGCTCTGCTGAAGGGAGCAGAACTAAAGCCCATATCCTATGCAGTAAAGGGGGTTAAGTAAAGTACTTTTTTAGATCATTATCTTCCAGTACACATATCTGCTGAATGACTTATGAATATGACAGTTTGATTATTACTTTTCAGATCCACCCTGTATTGCTAACAAAGTTATCTTGAGTTTGATGCATAAGGCTAGTGGTGCTTTCTTTTGGAATAATTGCAAAAATTAGTTTTTAGAAACATTTCTTATCCATTAATATTTTGCTGGCTTACAAACTAACCAGAAAGAACAGAATACACACACTTTTTAATTGGAGCTGAGAACCAAAAGTATGCCTAATAGCTCTAGAGAATGCCCAGTGATAGTGGGAAATTAAATGGAAACCTAGGGATTTAATCCAGTCCATTTGGCAGACATTGCATAGCATGATGCATTGCATATGGGGACTAGGTGCATGAACAGGAGCACTCTGAACTTCTAGCCATTTAATGAGTCACACAAAAATCTGACTCCTAATTCATAGGTAAGTCGTTACGCACTATGACAATCAAAGAATCAGTACCAAGAACTGGCACTCAAATTTGGGGGAGGGGGTGTGTGTAAGGGAGGAGACAGAAACAGAAAGACATAGAAAGAGAGAGAGACACAGAGAAGAAAACAAGATGGTAAATAGAGCAATAAAGTTCAACTAAAATATGATCACCAACACTGAAAGTTATAAAGATATTAATTTACCAGGTCAAAATTTAAGCAGATACCATTCCCTGTATTTGCAGCTTTGAGAAAACTGGAGTGGCTAACAATTAGCACCAATCACTACAGTCTTCTAACAGAGAGCAAGTCTTCTATTTGTCATAGCAAGAAAGTCATGTCATTACTTCTTGGAATAAAATTTAGTGTCAGTACATCGAGTCTTTGCAATAAAAAAAAAAAATACTAGCAATGTGATAAATGTGCAGTAATACGTATATCCTCTTTGTCACAATCCCACTAAACTAAATAGCAGAAAAACAACACATACACCATTTTAATGGCCAGATAGACCAAAAGAATATTTGTGGGTTTGCTTTCATCCTCTTTACCCAGTACTGTTAATGCATTCAAGCTACTCCTTAGTGTTTTATCAATCAAAATGTAGCTTCTCTTTCTGTGCATGCATATGATTGCAGTAGGTGTGAGGGGTCCACAAATGACAAAATTACACATACACTGCAGCCAATAAAATTCAAATCATCAGGCCAATTTTATAGATGGGTCTAAATTTAGTTACCAAATACAAGATTAAAAAATTCACACTCTTAATCTATGTTTTAGATAGTGGCTTTTTTAGTGCCTTCTACATCACTTCTCCATTCCTCCTTTGTTTCCCCAACTCTGTCAAATTACAGGCCCCAAGCCTACAAACATTTTACACAATCAGATTAACTGATTTGAGTTTAGTTATTTAGCTGATTTGAGTTATTTACCTAACATGAACCTTTACAGAAATCTCTCTTTTAAGGTTTGATCTGAGCATTCTGAAAGTGCATGTAAAGATTCCTAGCAAGGGTCCTACATGTTTGGCTTGCAATTTTTTCAGACTAACATACATGTCTTCTCAATTTTCTGAAAAGTGTACTCTGTGGGGTACTTCATAATAAATAGAAACATAAGGTCAATGAATATTTTGTCACTTAAGCAACCTTTGAGTCAAGTATGGGTGACTTCAACTACCCAGAGGTTTGTTCAAAGAACAATACAGCAGCTTACATGTCATCCATCAAGTTCCTGGAATGCATAGAAGACTGTTTCCTCGTACAAATATTAGATGTGTCAACCAGGAACAAGGCACTGCTGGACTTGCTACTCACAAACCAAGAAAACCTGCTTTGTAATACCTCGGTTAGTTATAGCCTTGGCTGCAGTGATCACAACATTGTGGAGTTTGGGATCCTGCTGAGCATGCTTGACGGTTAGTTCTAAGACAAAATGTTTAGATTTTAGAAGAGCAAACTTCAGCTCTCTCAGAACTCAACTGGGAGGGGTTCCATGGGAAGCTTCCATGCAGGATGAAGGAGCTAGCAAGTACTGGGAGTTTTTTCAAGAACAGTCTCCTGAAAGCACAAAAACAGTTCATCTCCTTTAAAGGTAAGGGAAGTAGGTGGAGCAAGAAATCCCCTTGGCTTAACTGTGAGCTTCTGAGCCTGCTCAAAACCAAAAGAGAAGCTTACCAGAGATGGAAAAGTGGACAAATACCCATTGAGAACTACAAAGGCATTGCCAAGGCGTGCAGAGATGCAGTTAGAAAAGCAGAAGCTCAGCTTGAATTGAAATTGGCAAGAGATGTCAAAAACTACAAGAAAAGGGTCTTCAGGTATGTAAACAACAAGCAGAAACAGAAGGAAAATATTGGCCCACTGTTAAACAGGAGAGGTGAATTAGTCACCAATAACACTGAAAAGGCACAGGTTCTCAACACTTTTTTCACTTCTGTCTTTACCAGCACTGTTGGGCCCCAGGCCTTGAGAACAAAAATCCAGGTTAATGCAAACACAGACCAACTGTCAGTGAAGGAAGAGTTCGTATGTGAACCATTACAGGAGCTTGACCCCTACAAATTGATGGGCCCTGACAATATCCACGCGAGGGTGTTAAGAGAGCTGGCTGACATTGTTGCAAGGTCGCTCTCCACAATTTTGAGAAGTCATGGAGATCGGGGGACGTACCAGAAGATTGGAAGAATGCTAATGTCACCCCCGTCTACAAGAAAGACTTAAAGGAGGATCCAGGAAATTATAGGCCCATCAGTCTTACTTCAGGCCCTGGGAAAGTTATGGAACAAATCCTCCTGGGGGCTATCACAAGTCGAATGAAGCACGTGGTTGGGAAAAGCCAGCACGGATTCACCAAGGGCAAATCGTGCTTGACAAACCTGATCACCTTCTATGACAAAGTAACCTGCTCAGCTGATGTGGGGCGAGCAGTATACATTGTCTACCCGGCTTTCTCCAAGGCTGTCGATACGGTTTCCCACAGCCTCCTCCTAGACAAACTGATGCATTACAGTCTAGACAAGTGGTCTGGGTGGTGGGTGGGGAACTGGCTGACAGGCTACACCCAGAGGGTGGTGGTAAGTAGCTCCTTTTCAAACTGGCAACCTGTCACAAGTGGGGTCCCCCAGGGATCAATATTGGGCCCAATGCTATTTAATGTAAGTGATCTGGATGATGGGATCAAGTGTAGCCTGATGAAGTTTGCTGATGATACCAAACTGAGTGGGGAAGTGGACACTTCGGAAGGGAGAGCCACCCTGCAGGAAGACCTGGATAGGCTGGAAGAGTGGGCTAATAAGAACCTTATGAAGTTCAACAAAGACAAATGTAAGGTCTTGCGCCTGGGAAAACATAATCCAGGAGTGCAGCACAGGCTGGGATCTACCAAGCTGTAGAGCAGCTCTGTGGAAAGGGACCTGGGGGTCCTGGTGGACAACAAGATCACTATGAGTGAGCAGTGTGCTGCTGTGGCAAAGAAAGCCAACAGGATGCTGGGTTGCATCAACAAGGGCATCACCAGCAGAGATAAAGAAGTCGTTATCCCACTCTGCTCAGTGCTTGTCAGGCCACACGTGGAATACTGTGTTCAGTTTTGGTCCCTGCTATACATAAAAGATGTGGATAGGCTGGACAGGGTCCAGAGAAGGGCCACAAAGGTGGTCAAAGGACTGGGAAGCCTGCCATATGAGGAAAGGCTGAGAGAGCTGGGTTTGTTCACCCTTGAGAAAAGAAGGCTTAGGGGAGACCTTATCACCATGTTCCAGTACATAAAGGGTGGCTACAAAGAAGATGGAGACGCCCTTTTTACAAGGAGTCACATGGTGAGGACAAGGGGTAATGGGTACAAGTTACTCCTGGGGAGATTCCAATAGAACACAAGAAGAAAATTTTTCACAATGAGAACAATCAGCCATTGGAATACTCTCCCCAGGGAAGTGGTGTGTCTCCCAACATTGGACTCTTTTAAGATTTGGCTGGACAGGGTGTTGGGCTATCTTGTCTAGACTGTGCTTTTGCCAAGAAAGGTTGAACCAGATGATCCTTGAGGTCCCTTCCAACCTGGTATTCTACGATATGAAATTCCATCAGTAGCCAGAAGAGAAAGTTGAGCATTTAAAGTATGACCAGTTTGGGGTTTTTAGTATTTTTAATGACATTCTCCAGGTGAAAGGGAGGGCACTTTCTCCCACAAAGCTAAATAATTTTTGGATTTTTGAGCTTTCAGCAGGGCAGATTCAAACGTCTGGAATTAAATCTGAAAAAACCTAAGAACTATTGCAAACTTCACTGTCTTTTAAGTGCAAAGTGTCTTCTTCGATGTGTCCCCCCTGACAGACACATCAGAGTATTTGTTTTCTAAAGGACTTGTAAAAAAATGAAACCTGCTTCAAATAAAACTCTCCTTCCATGAAGGAGATAAGAAAAGAATAATCAACATATGACAGATAGAAATTGGGTTAGTAGTATACTACTGGAAGGCTTTTGCATACTCCAGAGGAATATATAAGGATATGTACTGGGGGGGGGAGGGGAGAAGGTAACAACCCTGTGTGTGAGTACATTTGGTGTATACGTATATACACACAATAAATAAATAAGACCCAAATGTCCTCTCCAGTCATCATGTATCCTTTAACATTGGCTCTGATGACTTTTAGCTGGTGATAATCTCAACAGAAAGTTTTACAGTAGCAAATGCATGTATATATACAGTGCACGTGAACTATTTTAAGTTAGAAGGCTAGAGAGTGAGCACTGTGTAAAATGCCATTAGAGTGATCTTGTTCATCTCCTGTAGAAAGAGCCTAAGCCATTTTCAGCGTGAACATAAACTGTGAAGAAAAAAACCCCAGAGGCTCATCTTTATTTAGACAGCACATTATTATAAAGGCATGGGGGGCGGGGGGGGGGGGGGGGGGCGGAATCAATAAAACCTAGGTTAAAGGAGAAAGAAATTATGTCAAATTAGCATACTACTGAAAAAGACATTATTTCCCAGGTTCTCCTTTAATGGAGACAACCATTTACAACATAAAGTTCTTCTCTACGAAAGCAGGTGTATTACTAACACTAGATGTAAAAAGTAGACATTAAAAAAGACTATTACTAAACATGCACCCCAGAGAATATTAAGGAGAATGTAAAATTATTTTACCAGAAATGGTTGTATCAAGTTCAGATTGTTACACTCTTCCTTAAGGAAAGGCAAACCAAACAAAACCACACAAAACCAGAACTCTAAAAGGCTCACAGAAAGAGTTGTCTTTGTCCTTACTTAAGCATTTAATTAATTTCTCCTCTCTCTGCCGCTAAGTCTCTAACATAAAACCAGCAGGCAGCTCTTACCTTGGGGACAGCGGAGATCCACTCCCACCAAAACTTAATGACCCTTGGTAAAATCTTTGAAATTTTTTCCCCTCTCACGTTAGGCAAGGATGGCATATGCACTAGCAAGGCTGGCAGCCCAAACAAGTACAAGAAGCACACTATGACTGCATAGTGGCCCTCAAAAGGGAGTTCTTTGGCTGTCCACAAGTTCAGAGAAATAAGCGTGTGACAACTCAGGATGAGCACAAGTAGGGGAACTTTAGACAAAGTGAAAAGGTCCTTTACAATGCAACAGCCAACTTTTTTGTTTCCAGTGGGTACGAAATATATATCTCCATCTTATTCATATTAATTTGATGATGAATAACCTATACTGTTCTTATCCCATATGACGTTGTCCTCTTAAAACTCTATTGCACATGACTGCTACAAAATTTTCCGTTGAGATCCTCACCAGCTAAAAAGCATTACAGACACCACTGGTTAAAAGGTTCCTTCATGACTAGGGAGGATGTAGGGCTACAGGGACTTAACAAAAGATCTCCACATCATTTCCTGTCTTTAGTTAGTCAAATTGCACTTAATAGAGGAAAAGTAATTTCTTAGATGTGACTGCTTGTGCTGAGCACAACAGAGGCAATTTTGTCAGTATTCCCAAACACTGTGCTGGGAAACTCAACCTTAAAAAGGATACTGCAGGAAGAGGAAGGACTTGGGGAGAGCAGGCACGTTTATGCAATTTTTGTGCCGTGGATTAAACAGATTTGCCTGCTACATACTTTGGAAGTCTTGCTACATTCCTTTTGGTTCCTGAACACTAAAGAAACAGAGGCTGCCAAAAATTTTATTTTCCATTTGCACAAAGCTAAAAAGCTCCTCTTCCCCATCTGAGAGCAGCTATCACCAGCTTTCCTGAAGCAGTGCAAGCCTTTTTTATGTAAAGCTAGACCTTACTAACATTCAAAGATGACAGATATTATCTAAAACATTTTCACTTTCATTAAGTTTTATTCATGTAGGAAATAAATAACCAAACTTTCCATGTATAGAAATCCATTGGGTTGTCCACGATCTTTTATAAAGAGATTTTCTGGTTGGCTGGCAACTCCCTTAGAAGCTGTACTCTTTCACTGTGTAAAATGACATGCAATAAACCAAGCACTCAAGACAGCATCTACCTACCTCAGCAGGATAGGGACAATAACAAATACAGCTTTCATTATGATTGCAGGCTATTTTTCTCTGAAGAACCCTCTCTCACTCAGAGCATAAGTACATTGCAAGAATAAGTAAAGATCACAGAAAAAGCTTCTATCTGTAGAGCGCCTGTTCCTTTGTAAGAGTTAGAGAGTGTAAAAGTGAACAAGGAGAAACTGGAAGAATTAACATACAGTTCCTGTAACTGTGTGCCCTCCGGAGAAGTAGATCCCATCCTAGCATCTGCCAAAAAGATCCAGGGTGGTGCTGAGCAAATCCCTTAAGCTGATTTCACCTTTCATTAGTGGCAATTTCATTTTTCACTAGTGGTAATTAACCATGCACTCTTCACACAATTGTATTCACAGCTGGCCTATCTCAAAGAAGTCATCCACAGTAAGAGCACACTGTTGACTGATTCTGTGAACTCACTGTGAAGACTTGCTATGTTTTGGAAGACAGAAGATCATGCTGTTCTAGTTGGGCACTTTCAACAGCACAGCATGGCTCCTTAGAGAGCTTTGAAAATGTCATTAGCCATGTTACTGTGCTCAGTTTCACACAAGAGACAGCCGAACTAGTTCTCCCACCTGGTGGGAACAGAAGTAAACTGTGGTCCTCAAAGCAATCTTGCTGTCACAGGAGACTCAGCTTCACCCCTTCATCACCAACATCAGCCAGAAATAAAAAAAGATATGACTAAATGCAGAGTCTAGAAACACTTGAGATTCTTCTGTGTTTGTCACAGGGCCCAAAGCCACCGACTGCCTGCACGTACATACCTCACCATCAGCCAAAGCAACACCAGTACCAGGTCAGGCATGAACCTTCAGTTCTGATGGAGATCGGGAGTCAAAAGGACAGTAGAAGTTTCTTCCGCATTTTAGCAAATAGGTTATCAGCAAACAAAAGCACTAAATTACTGATAGAAAATAACCAATATTTTATTCATTTGTTTACCACTAAGTAAACAAGTCAAGTGTCTTCACATGATACAACAAGAGCAAGCTATAACCAGAACACATTGCAGGGAGAGCTGAGGATTTGGGGTTCATCAATACCCCCTGAGCAGCATTTTCTGTCTTGACAGTATCTCAGTCCAAACATGGCCTGATTCTCTCTTTTTAATCAATAAGCACCTGTCCTGTGTTTAAAACTTCTGTTATTGGTACTTTCGGATGAGGTAGCTGAAACCAGATCTCTTTGCTGGTAACTAGGCAAGATTCAAAATGCTGAAAATAAGTCTTTCTTAATGCTAATATATGTCCTGCATGCTAATGAAGAGTCCATGTGCTCCTTAGTACGTGTACTGCTCCCTGCTCATCTCATTATCCTCAACTGCTGTGGAGGCCTATGAAGAAAAAAGCCCACTAATTCAAAAGCATCATTCAAAAGTTTGAAATGTGAAAATTCAAAAAAACTAATTCAAAACACAACAACGCACATAGGTACATAACAACGTGCAGACTAAATGAGGTTACACAATGTACCAAGATGTTTAAACACCACCATATGCCTATATGCACTCTTAATTGTTCAAACGTAGTAACAGCTTATGGAAACAACTGGCCCTTAAGCTCAGTGATGGCTATAAACACAGCTCCTTCCATGCTGTATTTAGTCTTGTGATCAGGTTAGAAGAGATACAGGTAAACAAATCTAACTACGCACTTTTCTTGAGATGTAGAGAACCCCACTCCCACCATCACTTCCCCTCCTGAAACCACTCCATGAGCCTGTACAACCCTCTAATATAGCATGAAGTTTACCCAGCAGGGGCAAGAAAAAAAAAATAGTTTTCTACACAACAAACTGAATTGACTTATGAAAGGGCCAAACAAGTGAAAAGAAAGAAAACAACCCAGTGCATCATCTTAGCTTCTTATGAAACCGCAGTCTTAGTTTCCATGTATCCCAGTTCCTTCTCAGTAAAACAGGAATATTCATAACATTGTACCTCAGAGGAGTTTGTTGGAAATGTATTCAAATGAATGCCTCAGAAGCACTGAGAAAAGCATGACGCACTATACTGAGTACTGCAGTAAAGTCCATGAGGAAATTAATAATTCCAGCTTCAGTGCATGCTCTTATAATTTGAAATAAATAAAATATAAGGCCAAATACTGAATGAAGAAGATAAAAGTGAAAAATTAAATAGTTGGTCATGAATGGTGAACACCATTCACCCTATATGCTAAACAACACACTGGTGTTATTAAACAAACAAACAAAAAAACCCCAAAACTCAGATAAGACTATTTAATTAAAACTTATATTAAAACCCAATTGCACTTACTGTTTTTCTAAAGAAAATATGAGAAGACAACAGTAGATAAATTCTGCAAGTGATGCCAAAGCTCACTGTAAAACTAATAATGCTGAGAACACTATAGCTGGTGATGCTCAAACTAGCCAGCCTGGATACTCTGTAAGATGGGCTCGCCTGAACAACATGCACTTCAGAACTCCCAAAATACAAAGCTAGGCACCGTGAAATGAACAACAAGCTACAGTTATACAGTACAGTTGTATAGATCTACAGTACAGGTGTAATACAATGGAGAGGTAAATAATGAGATCAGATTGAGCATAATGCTACAAAAAAAATGGAAAACAAGGCCTCAGTATAAGGCTGTAGCTAAGACACTAAATATGGGGGTTTGGTGCGTAAATGAGGGAATGTTACATAGAGCAAGGAGATGACATTGCATAGTATTAATGTATTACTAACCTGGTGCTTCTCTGTCTCTGAAATTCAGCAATAAAGAGTACATTTCATAGGTCTACTCCAGCAAGGGATTTTATGGGCTTCTGCAGCCAAGCCCTTTCACCTTTGTCAAAGAAACTGGTGTTCTCAGGTGAAAAGTTCCCTGCTTATCAGCTGTGAGTGCAATCAGAACAGAAGCCTGATTACTTACTCTTGGTGTTTTGCTTGCTACATCAGCAAGGTTGAGTTTGATTAGCAGGTTGGCAGAAAAAAAAAAATTAGTATGTATAAACAGAGAAAGTCAGTTGTGAAACTCAAAAACATTTAGAAAGTGCTGATTAAAGTCTTTTGATCTTCAGATGTAAATACATTCTGCCATGTGTACCACTGCAACAGGGATATTAGAACCTGACACGCTCTAGGAAAAGCAATGACAGATAACAGGGAAGTGTGTGGACAAATTGGTGGCTGAAAAGCTGCTTCTCACATGCTGTCAAGTTTTTAATTTGCAGGGTCTAGAAATTTCTGTGTTTCTGGATTCATATTTCTGATAATATACTGTTCAGGCTTTCTCTTTTTTTCCCTGGGCAATCTCACTGATATTTCCTTATTTTTCTTGTTTACCAAAACTTAGAAATCATTTATTTGTGCAAGTCTATGCTGACTTGCACGGGAATAAGAAAGACTTCTTTTGCTTACATTTTGATGTTACATACAAAGATAAAAATATTTCCCAGTTTACAGAAATCTCTACCACGTGCCATTAGAAGCACATTATGTACTTTGGTTCCAAATGTATCAACAAAGACAAATCATGGATGAATTTCACCCCAGAGAAACCTAAGACAGATAAATTATTCATTTAAAAAGGATGGAGAACTAGAGAAAAAGTGGTTGAACCAATTAGAAAAAATTGACCTCATGTCAAATGCTAAGAAATTTTAGATTGTCCCAATATAGTAAAGGTTGGCAAGGTATAACTAGTCTTTAATGAGCCTGACTGAACTGACAAACTCTTATTTTGACATGTGTGTTTGCTGGTTGTGCGCTGACCTACATGTTATTTTTCACTTTTTACAGCTGAGATGCTTTTATTTGAAGTATTAATCCCTGAGAAAATTTCTAACAATAACGACTGTATCAGCTTAAAGCATCTTGCTCACTGTTAATTTTTTCTTTCATGGCAAAAGTACAAGTTTTTAAAAATAAGCCAAATTAACAGCTTATTGAAACTCTTGAGGAACATAGACAATCAAAGTAGCATGGTTACCAGTAGTATTATTACGTTAAAAGACTAAGGAGAGATGGTTAATGTAATGTACATACTAATAAAAGGGTCAGGCTCTAGATTCAGCAAAGTATTTAAATATACCTTACAAGGTGTCCTAAGTGTCATGCCATGACCAAAAAGTCTCTATAAGCTCTAGAGAAATCAGACTGAGTTAAATGATGCAGGTAGAGAAAGTGATTAGACAAATCGAAGCAAATAGAGACACCCTGTCTAACAAGGCGAGAGTACATAGAAAAATGTGTTGCACACAGAATGGTACATACCCCAGCAAACCATAGGTGCATTTTCAAATACACATACTATTATCTTCTCTTGAAACAGGGTGAGCAGAAGCACACCAGCACACCCACATTTTCATAGTCTGACATGGAAATTCTGCTGTCATCACTATATAACTGTATGTGCATAACATAATATATATAGAATGCATAACATAATATATATAGAATACATAACATAATATATATAAAATACCTATATATGAAACAAACAGTTGTCAGTTATAAAATTAAATCACACTTGTACGTTACAAGAACAGGACTCACTGAGACCCTTTTGTCTCCTGTCCTGACACCTTACCCTCCTGAAGCCAATAAGATAACTTGATGGTGCAAATGGGATCATACCAAAAATGTTGAACCCCCCTGGTGACATATGTTTGGAGGGTCCTGTTGGGGAGCTGCGGGAAGGGTCTGCCAGGCAGTGCCCAGGACACGAGGGCAATGGTGGCCACAGGGCCAGGACAAGGCCAACAAGGAGAGCCAGGCAGGGTGGGGCACAGTGACTGACCTGATGTGTCCCTGACACAGGTCAAAAAACCAGGCACTTCAGAAAATGCTTTATTTGTTTATCTATTTTAAATGATGCCTGCCTTGTAGATAATACCTTGGTCATTCAAATACTTACCCAGGAATGGTAAAATCTGGTTTTCATGTCCTGCCCATTTTCCATCTCTTAGATGGAAGTCACCAGCCACCAGGTCACCAGTTTAAGCTAGGCGAATTCACTTTCCATTTTGAACAGTACCTCTCACAGAAGAAAAAGAAAAAAAAGAAGATGCTGAAGAAAGTAAAAGAAGTAACCTGAGTCCATGTTCTCATGGTTGGGACACCAACTGGGACACAACTGTAGGATAAGGAAATCCAGACCTTGATTCGTGCTCACAGGGCAATCTCCAGGTTCTTCTCAATGGCCACTGAAGCTTAAATTCATAAATGATTGTGAAAACAGGACTGCAAAACATGATTCCCCTCCCTCACACCTCACAAGCTAAAGGTCCTAATTGCTGGACTACAGAGCCTTTCTTACTCTCCTTAGTTCTTCACTTACTGCAGATCGTTAGATAAAATACATTAGTTGACAGAACTGTTGTATTGCCTACCTCTATCTTGATGGAAAGAAGGAAGATCTCCCCCATTCTTTCAAAACAAATGCCAGTGTGTATCTGTCTTGGGAAGGCTTGTAGTCTCCATTCGTGGAAGCTGATAAGCTTCTGATATCTGGAGAGGAGTAAGTTTTGAGACATAGTCTCGTGCTTTGCATTTTCTCTGGCTTTTTGCCCAACATTCAGGGTTTTCTAACTTGCTTTTCTGAGCCAAATACCACAGTGCTGTTTGTGAGTCTGGTTCCTGACTTTAGATTCTGTTCTTCCTTTGCCTTTCAGGAAACAATATAAAGTAAAGAGTAGCTTCTGTTGTCTCCAGGTCTCTCATTCCTCCTTTATTTTGTATTCCCATCAGCTTTAGCAAGGTCTTAAGGCAATCGGTAGATGAAAGTCGCTCACATTTTCTGTCATAATGAAGTATGTTAGCCTCTTCACCATGCAAAGGATTGAAAGGTTCATCAGCAGTAAAATGAAAGTAAAAACTAATAGAACTGGACAACCAATACACTGTAAATAATACCCATGATAATTTTGGCTCTCTGGGGATTCTGATGACTTTTTTTAGCAAACAAAGTCAAAGTGAATTTACTAAAACATCTGAATGGACTATTCAGCATATATGCAGTATTCACTATGCAATATCCAGTCAAACAGTGAAGCAAAAGAACCATTCTACTTTCTTTAAATCTCCTTTTGTATACAGCTGATGCTACCTGACTAAATCCAGCTTTTCAAATATTATCAAATCTGTCCTGCCTGAGATATGTTATCCTGCCAAAACAGTCTGCAATATCAGTAAGTTGAGCTATAAACTGATCAGCAGGAGAATCATATTGGTGACTGTATCATTAGGATAAGACAATTGTCAAACATTCACTCTGCAAGAGAATACAGAACTTATGATGGGAATCTGCAGCATTCTCTGCTTGCAAAACAGCTCTTCATATATTTGTAAACAATGTTTTCCACTTCTCCCTTCTATTTTAGCTCTAATGCCTTATTTGTAAGATAACTAGAGATATCAAGAAGATTGTGTTTTTATTTCCATGACAAATATAACTTAGAGAACAAGAAATCTAATTTAATTTAGTTTAGCATACAAATTGAACTATTGCCTGTATAATTCATCATTAGACCTTCACCTATATCCATTCTTTCTTTCATGTGTTTATAAAATTAGCCAGATTTTCAACTACTAAAACTATCACAGCTCACATCACCCACAGTGCCATCACACTATCAGCAAGGGAAGCTTTGCCAGCATTGAGACACACCAACTACAAAAAAACAGATTCTAGTTTGTCGTGCTACTATTGCCTTCCTCTGTCACAGGTAACATGAGCTGTATCTTTTCTGATGTGCTAAGCAGCTCCCAGGATGCCTGTGAAGCTGAGACAGTCCAGTTGCCTGTCTGCTGAGAAACTCCTGGGGGCTTTCACATGCTAGTGGGATGGTTATTTTCAAGCTCTCTCTCACTGCATGTGAAAAGCAAACTGGCACAGCAAATACTTCTGACCCATTCTCACAATGTTCTTTAAACCCCAGAGTTCATTCTAAAACTAATATTACTATTTTTTCAGATACAAACAACTCCTAGGTATATAAAAAGAAATTGCATCAATAGGTTACAAATCACTTCCTTTTCCTGAAAAGGAATAGACAAGGGGTAAGAGAATGCACTAGAAAAGAGAAAATCATTAATGTTCATTTTGTTTAAAGGAAAAAAAAAATGCATTTTAACCTAGTTGACATACCAGCCTCAGAAACTGACTGACAAACTGCAATCAAAACATATCAATTTATGAAATCAGAATCCAGTGGAGCTCTATGTCTAAGCAGAGCTAATTCAATTATCTGACAGGTGTAAAACCACCACCTTAATTGCATGCATTTAGTTGGTGCTAGATAGAACACTAAGGTAAACATAAGACAGAATAGAGATATTAATAAGAAGGAAACTGGAAAAATTAGAATGTCAGAAATGTACTGAGGAGACAGTCAAGTGAAATGTCACTGGGAAGTGAAAGTCAACACAAAATTATTTGTATAGTGAAAGGAGAAGCAATGCTGGAAAGAAATAGCATTGACAGTAATTTATACACGTTTAAAACTCAACATAATGAGGAAGCTAGAGGAAGGAAATGCAGGTGTAGACTGTTAGCTAAAAGACATTGCACATGAGAATCAAAGGGAAGAAGAGACTTTTGATAGCCAGCAATAAATACTGCTGAAGCTAACACAATCAAGTCAGTTATGAAAAGAGTAACACATTACTACTGGTAGAAGAAGGTCTCCTGCTGTTGACTTATGTTAATTTTCCTTCCTCCACCACCCAGCAAACCTGCTGACACCCTGTTGAACTTGTGTTCAACATGATTTCTTGAAACAGGGTTCTAGCCTGGTTGGGAAAAGCTCCTGTTTTCTTACCTCATCAGGGATGCACCAGCCAGGGAGACCCAGACTGGCCAGTTAATTTTCCAGCAGTGAGCAAAGTCCTTAGATATTCATTACCATGCATAATGTAAAGACTCTGAACTAGAGGCAAACAAAAAGAACAAAAATGTTCCAAATCAACAGAGAACATTAAGATAAGTGCTTGTTTTTAAGGTGTAATGATCAAGAAGAAAATCAGTTGCTTACAATTACAGGAACACAAGTTAGAGAATCAAATAAATTTCCTAGATCACAGGCAATTAAAAGTAGTTTGATTAGAAAGAAAATGGATACAATATGCTCTTTATAGTAGCACAGTATAAATTTCAGAAATGTTCATAGTATGTTCCCTAAGGAAAGTAATCCAGTTGGAAAATTCAGTCTTGGCAAGATCTAGGTGTAGTCCAAACAGCTTTTCTGTTTCTAAATCGTATGGTTCACAATTATACAAACCCTGCTTTAACGATATCCTTTCTCTGATATTTTGCAGTATAAAGGCAGACATTTCTGGTTATCTTTAGAAGGGATACGAGTACTGTGCACCATAAAATAGACAATAGACAACTTTTTTAATTAGGTCCTTCTCTATTCAATGTGTGGTTGATACTAAGAATGGTCCTGTGACCTTCTGATTCTGAGGAAAATAAAGGACTCCATTTTTAAAGCTTTTATTTTGGCAAATTATGTTTTGTACAATTTCTATCAGGATGTTTGTGTACCACTGAGAAAGCAGATACTAACAACAAAGAGGAGAAACAGGCAGCAGTGTATCTTCCCATCAGCTCCCGCTAGTCATGACAGCTTTTGCTATGATGAAAAATATAGTAGGATATATAGATAAAACTGTATTTCTTGTTTTGATTTTACATTCTTTACTTGTTCAGTCAAGTGCACTGAAGCTAAGCACAAAATGACTGACCTGGAGAGTTCAAATTTATCTGGTTCTTTCAAAGTCCTAATTTCTCTCAAATATCTGCAAGAAGGAGGGGGAGCAGAAAAGGAAAATAAGACAATGTGATTTCTTTGCCAAGAGCCAGTCCCTAGGTCAGAAAATTCTTCTTTAAAAGGCAATATTGCTATAATTCATATAGGATGCAATTAAAAAAGTAATTTCTATGGGCACTTTCAGGGATTCAGGTTGAGTTTTGTAATTCCCATTGATGTGAAAGGAAGCCATGCCAACAAAGCCCAATAATGTGCATTGAAAAACAGGAAAGAAAAACATAAAATAGAGCTGAATGAGATTGAAACAAAACAGCCACTGTGGATTCCATCTCTAAAAAACCCAAAATACTTACTGCTGCTTCTGTGACCCAAGGAATATGCAAACTGCAACCCCTATCACAGCCCTGTGGCCAAAGCTCTAATCCATGGAAGAGATTAAAAGAGGGTTTTTTTATGAGGAGGAGGGTGTGAAGCAAGGTTGGCTCTCCTGTGGAAAAGAGGAGGTTAAAAAAGCAGATGTGTTTTTCTGAATCAGCCCTGACTAAGATCGCAAAATAACTTCATACAATTGATTCTCTCATACTCAATCAGTACAGAGGAGGCTGAGTAAGGAAAGGAATAAAAGAGCTTTAAGTCAGATCTGTGCTATATTTGGTAGGCCTGTTCAGAACTCGGTATGCTCCTAAGTATAAACCAGTGGCTTCCCAGACAGCTTTCCATGCAACAGTTTCCCCCATTACACCTGCCCCTCCCTGAATCATATGCTGCTGCCACTTCTCTTGCAACATTTCAGGCACTCATTGGACCTACTGCCCATTGCCAAGTTGATTCAATTAACTAAAGCAGAAGAAAACTCATTTGCCCGGAGGAAAAGGAAACCATATCCTACTGGGACAGCAAGCTGAACTGGTTCAGAGAAGAGTTGTCAATGAGTTTTCATTGGGGAGGGAGTGCGATTGTCGCTTTTGGCAGCAAAGAGCCATTAGCTTAGCTCAGCCGTACATACCTTCAGCTAGCAGTGAACTAACCAGCAATACCCCTTGCACAGAATGTGTTTTCTGAAGGCCTTTTCATTCATCTTAAATGACCTTTGCATAGAGAAATAAAGAAAAAGCAGTAAATCAAATCAAGCTCAAAGATCTTCTAGATGCTCTAATCAAAACACAGTTACAAAGGCAATCATTGCTGGTGCCCCCAAATAGGCGAGAACTTGCAGCTCAAGCCCTTGTTCTTGATTTGTAAATCAGGAAAATGCTCTGGCTACTACTTTGCATTTAGCTCAGAACAACACACTAGAAGCTTGGTGGAGCAGAGCTACTGAAATAAGGACTAAAAGTACCCTATATCCTTAAGCTCCGTCTTTATAATCAACTGGGACATCAGTTCTGTGTCTCCCCCTCTACATTTAGTAATCTCTGCAGTACCCAGAGTGAGACAAGTGTTTCCTATGTACTAAGCTTTAGATGCCTTTAAGTAAAATTCCTCAAAACAGTTCAGGTTCAAAACAGGAGAAACGATATTTTATGAAAAAAAATGCTAATTGTTCCTCAAAGCTCTCATTTGCGATAAACACACTCAACAGACAAAGCCATGGATAAATTGTTATTTATAGACCTAATTTCAGGGGTCTATTCCACAGCCTAATACTGCAAGTTCTTTCACATTGGGGCCAACAACCAAAAAGACAAGAGAGATGAGATTTTAAAATAAAACTCATTTTAGGAGTAAAACAAAATGAACTGAATGTAAAAGATGCACAGTGATTTGTGTAAAATAGAATCTAACAGTGTGATTGAAAAAATAAGTAAAGAAAAATTGAAAATTTAAAACATTAAAACGTAGTAGTACAAATACCATTAAAGTTTAGAGGCTCTTTAAGACATTTCTTTTAGTTCAATTTAAGGATCCTTTCTAAAACACAATACCTTCCCCTCCTCCCCCCCCCCCGCCTTTTTTTTAAGAAACAAGGCATGGAAATCCTAAAATCTCTTAGATAAGATCACATTAATAAAAATGTTTAAAACACAGATATTCAGTGTCATTACTATGTAAAAGTCTTGTAACCAAGAAAAGATTTTTCCTAAGAACTGTGCAAAGAATCTGGAGCTATAGGAATAGAAATGTTACAATCCAAATAAATTCATAGATCAGAGAGATACTTATAAGCAAATATTATCAAGAAGTACACAGGAACAGAATCTGAACCCTTGCTGAACAAAAAGATAAAGAAACACATAGATGTAGAGTTTGAAGATAAAAAACATCATTCCAAGCAACTCACCTGAATGAGTCAAAGAGCAGCCCCCAACATATCTACATTTTCACATACATCAGTGGGGCCATATTTCATTCTGTATCAATAGCAAAGCACACAGCAATTAGCTGATTGTAGCACCAACCGCACTGTTGCCGTTTTCTTGCATGTTTCTATTTCATGAAACTGCTTGCTTTCATTCCTATTCATGCCAGCACTTAAGCATGTACACAGAGTTTATCAAATGCTAAAATGTTCTCTTGAATTGAAAGCTGGAAGCACTTTCCTGTCATTCTGTTAAAATCATTACAGAGAATTAAGCAGGATTTCAGCATAAAATATACGTACATAAACATTTCATATATTTAAAAACTAGACACATCTCATTGAAGTAACACCTATGGATACTAAAAGCCATACACACATACAACCAAGTGGAGAATGCACAAACTCAAACCACCAGACAAGGGAGCAGAATCACCTAAAAAAGCTGCCATAAGAATTATCCTGCCATTGCTCCTCTTAAAAGTCGTGCTCCAAATGGCCTGTGACAGCTGCAGGGAGGTAATCAAATTATTCAATCTAAAATAAGTTGCTCCTGCTACACTAAGAAACTCTTTGCATGAGAAAGGTGTATATGAGAATGGGACATAAAATGCAGAATGGCCTTGGAAAGTACAAGCAGAGTTACACATTACCATGAGGGAAATGGCCCAGATGGCAGGGACTTTAGATCCTGCGGTATTCAAATATAGCTCCCCACTATTCCTCCTCATGCAGCACTATCGGTGCCAAGGTCAGATCAAGTCATGGATGAAAGACATCCATTTAATGACAAGATGAAAGTTTTGCCAGTGGATAGAGTAAAACACATACTGGAGCACTTCAGGCCTCATGAAGTTTACTGTGGTTGAACCACCATCCAAATCTGGAGTTTAGAAGTGCTCCTGGATTCCTCTCCCACACTAAGCTAACACATCCCCCAGCTATGCTTTCTCCTATATTTGACTGGCTGAAAAATCCATCCTATACTAACTTATCAGTCTTTAACCATGTAATGACAGGAGTGCTTTTCCTGCTTGGTTTTGGAAATGAATCAATATCACAAATTGTTGGAGGTTTTTGTCTACAGGACTTTTATTCTACTGTTGCATAGAGATATGGAGACAGTAAGGAAAGGTATTGCAGGTAAAGGTGGCAATCCCAAAGTGAGACAGAGCAGGGAAGGACTGGATTCCATCCTTACATTTATGACGGCGCAAATAGGGAAGTCACTTATTCTGGCGTTTTTCCACATGGTCAGGAACAGCACATTATTTTATGGATGTCCAGCTTGAGGCATTAAGACGTGATTAACTGCTTAATGCCACCCCAAAGTATGAACTGAATAAAATCAGACTAAGCAATTAAAAGTGGGATACATCTGACCTGAACTTCAGGTACTCCTTGTTAAATAGAAAGGTCTTCATTGAACGTCTTCATTGTAGGTTTGTGTGCATAAGCCTAGATGAGAGCCTTGGTTTTCATTCCAGCTTCACTGCTTTAAGAGCTGTGAAGTTTCTAAGACACGGGGTCTTGACAACGTCTAGTTAACAGAGGAAAGCCATCCCACTGCCCCAGTCACTTACGTGAAGGGCCGTAAGAAAAAACGCTTTAGAGAGCTGATCCTTATTGCTAGTGAGTTCTTAGTTGCTGCTTTTCAGATCCAGTCTTTCTTCACACTATGCCTCTGGGCAATAGCAGACTGTTGCCAGTCATATACAATTGCTGCCTTCCCCGCAGCCCCCCAGCACTTCAAATCTGCATATTGGAATGAAAGATTAGTCTAGAAAGATACACATATTTTTACATGACACCAGTGCTTTTAAACATTCACAACAGTACTCCTGAAGTCCCATTTCAGCTGCTGATCACATATTCATGATCATAAATATATTCATTGTGGTTTTAGTTGTAGCATGTTCCTCAAAATTTTAAAATGTTTTATTATAAATCCACTTACACTATGCTATAGATAATTTACATCATTTGCCTTTTTGCAAATTTATGAGAGGTGTTACTGTGAAAAACAAGCTCATTGAGCACACCGTTGTCCCTGACCTTTTTACATAAGACCACTTTTATCCTTCCAGATAGTTTCTAATATAATATCAGAAACAATAAAATATATATGCAGCTGCAATAGTCCAGATAAGGCAATGTTTTTCTGACCCTCAAAGGCATAGTTTGCCTGATAGGTTGATGTTTCAATCAAAAAGATTTTTTCTCTGTGCTGGCCTGAAAAGATATTTGATACAGAACTGAACAGACACCACATCATCTCTTTATCCTCCTGGACTTTTCTTACACAATCTCAAAAATTCTGATCTAAGGTTCTATTCAAATACCAGAGGTGTTACAGATACAATGGCACATGCTGCTGAATTACACTTCATCAATGTTTTATTTGTTGATCTTCATACGCACTTCACTTTTGTCTCCATATGCCTCAGGATTAGTCAGGCTACATTAAGTAATTGCAGATACGGAGACAACCGACTTTCTACTGAGACAGGAAAGTCCTGTGATTATGGTGTATGAATGTGATCAGGAAATGTACTTCAACAGGCCACAATGCTATAAATTTTCAGTCAATTACAGTCTAAGCTCTTAAAAACAAGCTCAGAAAGATGCTTAAAGATAGGTACTTGCTTTAGCATTTTCCTGCATGAGGCTTCATATCAGTTCCCCTCATAATTTCTTTACAGAGAGTTACAAGGTCGATTTTTTTTAAGGCTAGATCTTGTTTGCATGGTCATTTCATATTTCTTTAGCAAAGTTGAGGGTATATGGGTTATTTCCATGCCCTTTGAGACTGCTGCACCCTTCTTGCATTCAGAAGATTACTGTTGTATAGATAACTCGATTCTAACAAATATGGTCTCAGAATTTCTTCATAAACCAAAGCATAAGGTCTCCACTTCCAAGAAGGAATGAGTCTTCAGACTATTAGGCCAATGCCTTTTGAGAAGCTATGAGTAGGTGCTCTTTTAAGGATCACTTGTTCTTCTCGTCCTACCTCAGAGAGTCCTCTAAAATTCTTAAAATCCTAGTATTCTATTAGACTCTGCAGGAGAATTTTAGCACTGAAATGTTTGGATGTGACACGTTCTTACAACAAGTGTGAATCTGGATTGTATTTGGACTAGCACCTTTGCCACATCTACAAATATGAGTTCACATATACAGATACATAGAGTTTATAGATATGTCAAAGGTATGTATGTGCATAATACACATACATGAATTATGTTATTGTCCCAAATTGTTCCAGTGGGTGAGAAGCAGGGAGGTAGCTTCATTTCAGATTTTGACATCAGCTGGAATTGTGAGGAAAATCTGTGACAGTGCAGGTGATTCTGAGTTCA
Source organism: Nipponia nippon (assembly GCF_047370975.1). NCBI lineage: Eukaryota > Metazoa > Chordata > Aves > Pelecaniformes > Threskiornithidae > Nipponia > Nipponia nippon. Next base: position 63,518,272 of record NW_028262290.1, read on the forward strand.
TTCCTTTCCAGTTTACATACTAGTTGTGAGCTAAGGACATCTTCAACTAGTAAAACATGACCGAGTAGCACATCACAGGTTTAATCTTACATTTCAAAACTCCCAGCAACATTATTTAAAGATAAACATTCAAAAATGTACTTCCCAAGTCTTTCTTCTCTTTATAGAGGGACATTATATACCAAAACAGTTTCTGTAGCAGATTCAGATCTGAGCTATCTGTGTATACCCCTTCTATTTGTTATGGTGTCCATTAATCCAAAGCAAAGGAACATCAGAGAAGAATGACCTGGGCCATCAATCTCAGTCTTCCAAAATCACATGCATGGAACTGATTTTTAGTACTGAGAGACTATGGAGAACCTGTTTCATCCCCATAACACTTTCCATCACCCAAAAACAAACATAAAATTTATAATAGACCACAAACAGACATTTGCTACAAGAATATGCCAGGAAAGATCATAGGCACTAATGTGTCTTCCACCCCAGCAGCAGAACAAGAAAAACTATGGTCCAAATCTGAGGTTAACCAAGGAAAATTCTACTAACCCACAGTAAGAGTAATTATGTCTTACAACAGGATTTGCTTTGCTAAAGAAAGGCGTCACTCACACCCAGTACTTGCTGCACAAGCTTGTATATTACAGAGCATCCATGTTGAGCTGTTATAAAGGAGGAGCCTGGATGCTTTCTCTTTTACTGTTTAAAGACCACGTCCTTTAGGTGTTGGACATCTTTCTTTCAATATTTGGTTGAACTTACTGCTTATTGTGCTACTGCTCGTAAGAAATCCACCTGCAGGTTTTGCACTCTAATTGTTTTTCCTACACTTTTGTGTGCAAAAAACTAAAAAAAAATCTAAATCATTTCCCAGGCCCTGATGCATAGTCATCTCTGTGGTCGAACAGCAGGTGTTTAGACAACACACAGTACATCTCTGCACATGAATTTAATCTGTGCTAAAGAAAATCTCTAGAACAAACTGCAGTTGCAGAGAGAACTAGTTATGCATGGCATTATTATCCATAAATCATACCCTGAGAAGGTAAAAACATCAGTTTTACATCATCCAAGGGACTCTCACTGTATAGCACAATTCTACAGTAATGTGACAAAACTTGCCATTGTTTGCTGTATTTCAACTAGAAAAGTCCACTTTGCTCAAAGTTTAGTTGTTTTTTGATCTGTGAACTTTCTGATTTTCTCTACTGTGGAAATATGGATCAGTCTGGACATTTATAAGGAAGGAGAGATACACATGCATCATAAAATTAGCTGATATCTGACAGCCCGACACAGATATTATGGCTTATATTAAAAAAAAAGTATATCATGGAAAATGATGTGTCACCATTGATGTATAACAGCCAAATGATGAAATGCTTGAATTCAAGCAGCAAGGGAATGTTGGCTTGCCATAGGTTCTAGATAACACAGCTGCTTCACCTCTGTCCCTTAACTTCATTTTTTATATTTCATGCTAGCAAAAAAGCAAAAGCATTTAGTTTTATTTTTCCACTGATGCTGTTGTGTTATTCCATAACCCAAATCCTGTAGCTTTAGATCCAGCAATGTGTACAATCACTATAAGGAAAGTTGGATTTTATCATGACGTTATATGAGACACGAAGTGATGTGCCGTAAGTGATAAAAGAGAAACATCACAAATACAATGTACAGAAAGGATTATTCTCCCTTGCAGATACAGAGCTCCTGAATCTCTGATTAGTGGTGAGGGATTAAAGTACATTATCTTTCCAAAAATGCCAGCTTAAGTAATGGTACCACTGTGCAATAAAGAAAATATATTGCCTGAAACAGTAATAGTTTCTCCATTTAACTGATTTTCTCTATACTGCTTCATGTAAAAAATAAATATTGGAGTATTAGGTAAACAGTATGAGTCCAATAAAAATATATTATTGAAATGTGTATATATTAAGAAATGAAGAACATCTTGTTTATCTTAAGTTGTTGCAGAATCAGTCTCTACCAAACAAGAATACAGCATATTAAATGAATTTTAGGATGTTAGGAGAACTTGATATTGAAAGGGAAAGAAAATGCCTTACTAAAAATTTACCTTGCTTTACTTTCACTTATCAGTATAAATATAGTTATCTTGCTAAACGGATATATATAGAATATTCCAATACTTACCTGTAATACTATTGCACTAAAATCAGAACTATGATGCATAAAAGTGGACCAAATTCATTCAAATAATGACTGAAGTTATGAATGCTGCACTGAAATTAAAAAAACAAAACAAAACAAACAAACAAATCCAAACAAACAAGCAAACAAACAAAAAACTAACATACTGTTAGTATCTTGAATATGTCTTATTTTCTAGGACAAAGAGAAACATTGTGGCAAAGCTCACTTGAGATACTAACCCCAGAAAGCAGCTAGCTGCCTAAGCCAATGGCAGTGGGCGAGTCCTGCCAATGTTGACTTTTTTTTTAAACGCAAGCCAAAGCAACTAAATGTTCCTCACACCTTGCACTAAAAAAATTAGTCAAGCAAGGAAAACAAAAAATTGCCTTAAAAGTCAGCCTTCCTTGCCTTCTTTCATATTCTAGAAACTTCAGGTAAAACTGCTGTTTTGAGATCACTGACTACATAGTCATACAGAGAAACACCAAGTCAGTCCTGTTACCATCCTCCTTTAGTATTGTTATTTCAAGAATTCATTGCAATGCGTTGGTGGCGCTCATGATTTTTTTTCTGTCCTTCAAAATACATTCTCTTTTTCATGTAGTTGTTTACAGTTACCCATTTGTAGGGAACATAAATTAAGAAGGAGTAAACAGCACCAAGTAAACCAGCCAAATTCCACTTTCCTAAATCCAACAAACAGCATTATCCAGTTAAGTCCCCTGATCTAAAAATAAAACTTTTATTATCTGGTGTTGCCTATATAAATTTATGGCAATTTATAAATTGCTAATTTAGAGAGATCAGTTTGAACACACTGAAATACTCATATAGGATGAGCCCATTCCAAAGCACATGAATGACTTTGCACTCCTTTCACTGGAAAGAAGAGACCCTTTACACCCATTGTACACTCAGATGCTGTCTTTTCTTATCATCTCCTTCACTCTTCATGTTTTTCCTCTTCTATTCAAATTCTTCTTACGTCCTCTCTGACTATTAGAGTATTAAAACATTTCCTGGTCATAAACAACTTTGTAAGCAGAGCTACTCACTTGTAGGGCAGAATCTAGAGATGAAAATGAGCTAGAAACACTCTTGGAAGTCACATGAGAGTTTTCAGTTAACAAAAGAGTAGGTATTATTTATTTACATATATCCTCCTACAAGCCTTTTTTCTGGAATAGTCAAAAAAGATAAGCCAAGGAAGCCCCAAATGATGGATGCCCTGCAGGGACTAAGGGAACAGTTTTCAGCATTGTCTTCTCAAGCTATTTTTCAATGCTAAACTGAACTGAACTTCCCTATCGCAGTGTTGACTGCCCCTGTGGAAGGATGCGCATTTATATCAAGTAGTGCTAGGTAAGAACATTGCCACTGAAGAGACCATTCATGCACTTTTACCACAGATGAGTCTGAATTTCTGTCTCCACAAGTGAAAAGCTAGAGCTGCATAATAATTTTCTGTACGCTTAGTATACATACTTGGAACCCATTGTCTCTCACATGTTGATACACAGGGTAGAAAGGAAAAAAGTGAAAACATAAAAGGTTGGTTTTCCTCAGTATAAGTAACCAGAATGCACAATATCAGGATGCAATGAGAAGTCTAGCCAGCAAGAGAGCTGCTGGTAGTAGCTCAGATACCATATATGTTACTGACACGGGCACCAAGGAGAGCCTAGCAGAAAGCTAAGATATACTTTTTTTTTCCCTTCCAGGAAGAAGTTTAAAAAAACAAACAAACAAACAAACAAACAAACAAACAAAAAGCCTAGCATTTATTCACACAGAAAGACTACTGGAGCAGCCTTCCTGCCCATTCTTGCTGAATCAAGTCCTGCATTAAAAGTTGGATTTGACCTGCAATTCTGAAAGCCCTCTCTATGCAGAACTTCCATGTGTATCAAAACACGGTTTGAAGAGATACACAAGGTTTGAAGAACAAGACTTGAGACTGCCTTGTTTATATAATAACCCACTTCAGAAAAGCCAAGTGGAATTCCTTGGTTACATGGGTTTTTCACAAACAGGATGTTGCTCAGATGCTGCTAAACAGTAACGTTGCAATTCGTCAATTAAAAGGAGTTGGTGCTGTCAACCTGAGTGTTATTTTGAGATGCATGAGCAGCCGCTCTGCTCTAGTTGATTACAGAAGCTGATGTTTTTGCCACCATATTCACTCTCCAGTTCCAGCATTTCAGCCTTAAGTGAATATTGAGTCATTTCTCAGGAACTGCAAGAAACAGCTAAGCAGATGCGCTCAGTCAGCCTTGTCAGCTTTTCCCTTGTGCAAATCCAAATGTATCAAAGTTTGATTAGCACTGTAGAGAAAAAAGACCATCTGCTAACAAACCAAATGCACGTCCTTTTTCAAAAAAGGAGCAAAGAGCTGTTAGATACCTGCACTGCTGAAATATGAAGGGAGCAGGAAGTTGTTGTTTCTGTCAAACAATGTGTGCCCAAAATAATATGGTAAACTGTGAGACCAACATAACAAAGGTGAAATCACACAATCAGAGCACTTTTTCTTACAGTCCATTTTTGCCGTACTGCTGTTGCATCCAGTTTTCAAATCAGATTAAGGAAATCCATTATTCACTGGATAAAATGATCATGATTATTTTTTGTAGTTAATCCTAAACAATTTAGATTAAATTCCTAAGCCTGTGTCTGCTTAAATTCCTGTGGAAAGACTTTTGGAACATACTTTATAGCCATCTGCTTAAGTGGATGATGTAAGGTCACATTCAGTTGAATTCTTCAATGAAAGATAAAAAATCTTTTCACAGCTCTTGATGCTTTTGAAACACTGGTTTGGGGTGGACAGGAAAAAGAAAAAGAGGTCCTCACATCAATTTTCTTTCTGTTTAGCCAACAGCAATTGCTCCAAAAAGATTGTTAGCAAAACACAGAAGTTGGAGTGATATTTCATCTGCCTGCAATATCTATTACTTCATGAAATAAATGACCCTGAGAAATGTCAGTTTATACATTTTAAAACAAGTTTTAATTTAGGCCTGTTGTCATAGTACAGAGCAATATCATAATTAATGATGTGAAACTGGTAGCTAAGATGTCATTACACACGGGAATGTCACAGTGAATCAAGTTAAACTAGCTACTAAAAAAATTCAGCACTGGAATATTAGTTTTTATACGCACAGTATATCAAATAAATCTTTGACAAGCGACAAAAAAGGGTATGGATTAAATATGATATGGGATGAGCAGTTTGGTACAAAGCTGGCCCAGAATCTCAAAATGCCAGCAAATCAAGGCCTGTGGGCAAGTCAGGCTATTTATTTGCCAAGCTGACTTACTTCTATTTCACTTATCATTCTTCTGAATATCATTCACAAGAGTCTTTCTGTCAGAGCAAAAGACAATGTTAAATCATCAGAGCTCTGATGTCATTTCTAAGAAGGCTGCATACCTCCTGAAGATGTGTTTACAAGGATTTCTAGGAAGTGCTCTGAGCTGCTCAAAACACCTTTATCCTGTTACCAGCTGGCTTTTTCTAAATCAAATTAGCATTTACATCTAAAAATTAGGTGTAAAATCAAATTAGCATTTACACCAGACTAAAAAATACGTTCAGTTCTTATTTTTCATTACAGAAATACACTTGTTAGCAGCATAAGTTACTTCTCATCTAAATATTCATGAACAATACAAAGGTTTAAGAGAGCATACATAATTGAAACTGTATAATAGACTGGAAGTATGGTATCTGCTGGAACTGGTTAAGAGCCATGTAGTCTATTCCCCTTGTGTCCCTGTCCTTGCAGTTCCTATGGGTAGGTAGGAGGCATTTGAGCATACCTAGCTAACAAAAGTCCCAGCCCTAGGGGCAGAGATGGAATTTACACTGGAATCTGAGCTGTTGCTTTTATAATAATAATTTGTGGTTTGACTTTATTGCACCGTACTCAGTATATCTTCACTTAAACAGTACACGTTATTCATTGACTGACTGGAACAGAACAAAGCCATTTAAAAACAAACAACTACAAAACCTCCAGGTTTCATGTATTTTATATGCATTAGCTTATGGCAGGAGACAATTACCTGTCTGCTACTAGCATGGTCTGATGCATAGCCTTTTTCATTTCAACAAATGAGGACATATAAGAGCTATGGCTGCTTTTGTACACATCTGTGTTTTTTTCATTCCATTTTGCAGATGGATTTTTTTTTCCCTTTAATAATCCCCCTTTATTAATCTTCTCTTGTTTAAACTTGATTTTTACCTTTGAATCTAATTTTTCCCCTCAACTGAGGACTGTTTTCCCGTGGACAGTTTCACTAGCCACTCATGCTTAAGGGTTTTGTACCATCAGACACTGCAGCTACTGGAAGGCCTGATTGCAACCTGGGGATATATCCAGGCTAATTTTGAAGTGGTTTGTTCAGTCAATAACTTCAGTGAGGATTCAGCCCCAAGGGCTTTCTCCTGCCTCTCCCCTCATATATCCAAACATTTCCATAGGCTGATATTTAGAAGCCCATGCTGCTGCCACTGCAATCATTAGCCCCTTTAACCAGAAAAAGCCATTGGCTGCAAAGCTATGTGTACAACAGTCACTCCTCCACTGTAAAATGGATCCACCTTTAGGTAGTGTAAGTATTTAAACAGGATGTTTTCGGAGCACCCTTATGGGGAGTGCTTTCCCTGCCTCTCTCTTCACAACTAGACATTTCACTTTCCTCTCATGTAACCCTGGCTGTCTGCGTCTTATTCCCAGCATCTATCCCTAATGAACTCTTTTGTACATGCACTCAGCCAGACATGCCTGCAAGGAACGCATTTACACCTCTCACTGAGGACTTCTGGCTCAGGGAATACCTGAGAAAGAGTCCATCAGCTTCACATCAGTCTTTCCTACCTTGATACACAGTTCAACTCCCAAGTTAGTAAAGTGATTGTGGCTTTGTGTGGTATATTTGTATAAAAAGTCATATTAATGAAATGTACAACAGTACTGACTGCTGGTATGCAAGGAACTGTACAAATAGATGCTTTTTTTTGTTGTTGTTAAAGTATGTTTTCAGCATTAACTGCATTTTGTTGTACACATTGGTCCCATTTTGTTATTGTCATAACGGTTTCAACCTAGGCAGTATTCATGGAGTCCTGTAGACTACTGAGAAGGGAGGAGAAAGGAGAATTTCTTATGCTTTTTCTTCTAGTCAGCTTTTAATGTTTTCATAAGCCTTTACAGATGTTACTGTTATACAAAGATAAGGTAAGAATGGTTGTGTGTATACTTAAAAAAAGCATTTTGTGCTGTGCATGCTGTTTCAGGTCACCAGTTACCTAACTTCCACCCACTCACACTCCAGAGGTGTTTTCTCTTGTTTTTTCTTTCTATAAGAACCAGAAGTTAAGAAGTTCTTTCTATAAGAACCTTAGCTCTAATTTTAGGATACTAGCACCAAAGGAGGGATGTAAAGAAAGGCAAGAAGATGGGATACAGCAACGCATCACCACTAGTATTGTCTGTAGGGAAGACTTGGAGGACTATTGTTGCTTTGCTCTTACCACTACAAATATAGGAAATGTACATTCGTAGAAAAAGGACATACCCAACGTGTAAGGCATACCCCTTGAGTTCACAGATAGTATGCCAACCTTGACTGATGTTCCCTTTCATACCCCTCAGTCCTTATTCCTTAAGGATGTAAGGACAGGATGAAGCCATTACTTTGTTCTTACTTCCCTCCTCTCTAACCTTTTAACTGAGGTGGTGGAGTGCGGTTGCGGATGGGTGGCAAGAGGAATGTGCCTTCATTTGCACTACAATAGCTTTCATGGCTAAGGGCAGTGCTGGGCAAATACTGGCCAAGTTGGATTTTAGGATAGTTATTAATTCTGTACCTAAAATCTCTCAGTATGGGGCAGGAAAATGCACTCTGAACTCTATTACATGACTGAAGGCAGAAAACAAAGAACCTCATTGCTTGCTGCAATAAACACAGCACAGGGAGTCTCACAAATTCAGCAAAATTTCTAGGGCACTCCAGGGATAACGGATCATAGAAGTGTGCTATGTATTATGCAGTATGCCTTTTCCTCAAGTACCTTACAATTGTCAGCTCTAGCAAAGGGTAAACCGAGGGTCATTTGGTTCAAGTGACTAGATGAAAGTGAGGCAGGTCACCTTGCCTGTCTGAAGTCGTTTATGGTAAAACACTGGCAGCACAGTCTTGAAGGTGGGAGATGGAAATGAAATTAAAAAAATTCCCTTTGAAATTCAATGTTATTGAATTCAAATACCCGAGAGAACATGGTCAGTGTATAGAGGTCAAATTTCTGCCAAGCACTGCAAACTGGAAAAGGCTCAGGGATCAAATCATTCTCTTTATATGCAGAGATGGAGAAGCTATGAGGAAATATTTAATAGTTATAACATAAATAGGGATTAAAATAATATTGTATCAAAATTTCAACTGTTTCAAAGTGCAGCTGTTGGCCAAAAAGAGGCAAGTTTGAATAACACCCTACACACACAAAAAAAAAAAAAATAGCAAATCATGCCAGGAGATAAAGTGAGCACTTACTGGAGCGTGTGACAGGTATATTATTACTGTTCGTAAACAGTTCTGCAGCCCCAGCACCATGGTAGGCAGTTTACAGACAGACTGAGTAACAAGATCTGTGCTGTGAAGAGCCTCCAGTCTCAGCTAACAGTTATACAAACAGGGACAAGAAGTGGAATAACAAGGAAGTGTGAGGATACACATTTTCATTAAGTACCTTTTCAAGAAACAGGAGAAGCCCACATACCAGTTCACTGCCGCTGAAACAAAAAGTCCTTCTCTACCCGCTCCCCATAGTTTTTGCCTCCCATCCTTACACCCAAACACACCTCCTGCATCAAATTCTCCTCTCCCTCCCAGAATCACAGAATGGTTGGAAGGGACCTCTGGAGATCGTTTCGTCCAACCCCTAAACCTCCCTCCCCTCCTTCCTCCAAGCCAATTTGACTTACTAGAATGTCCACAAACTACTGAAAAAAAAACCAAACTGAACTGTTTGTTACTGTCTTAATGAGTGATACCATGTCCCAAAAGGGACCACTGAGGTCAGATCTTCTGTAGGGGTGTCACCCCACCACTGGGAGAGAAGAAACAGGAGCAAGACTCCTCCCTCTAAAGACAGCAAGCCATTACTTGAGTTCCACTGTACACACAGACATCCCATCCTCTCTGTTTCATGCCTTATGTAATATTGCTACATTATTTTTAATTTTAGATTTTTTTTTATTGCCAGTAAACTAGGTGAATAGGTGCAGGGAGGTAGTGCATTATGTTTCTCTCTGAAAGTGTGCTTTCAGGAGCATTTTTGTTCTGCTTTGCCTTAGGAACTCTTCTCTGGCAAGGGAAACATCTCAGCCACATTTACTGAGGTTGCCAAGAGGACTGCAAATGAGAGATTAAGGATCCATGAGATTTGTCCCCCTAAATCTCATAGGTATTTTCAAAAACCCTGTTGTAGGATTCTTGAGGTTATTTTCCTCTAGTACACATTTTTATATCTAACCTCACTGCTCTTTGAGTGACCTCACTAGAGGCACTTCAAGGTATTTGCCCTGGTACTGTGCTTCTGATTTAGCCAAACCATGAGAGATTTCACTGGGAGCCAAGCCAAAGTAGGTGCTACAACATTTGATACCACATGACTCCACCGTCTTCTGTGAGGGTTTCTTTCCTTTTGATCCTTTGCTTTAAAGATATGTGGGTGTTCGGTGGTTGGTTGTTGTTGTTTTAATCAATTCCCATTACCATCTTCCTTTTCCCATAACCAAAACGTATTTTAAAGGAAGTGGAATTTTAGACAAGTAAATTTAATTCTACCTTGCCCCTGGTTCAACATTTATTTTCCCCTCCTTTTAAGAGCATAACACTGGGCTCTCAGTTCCATTTTCAAGCCAATCTCAGACAAGTACCAGTTCTTACTCTTTCCCAGACAGGTGGCCAGCTGAGAGATTTTGCAGTATTAGTGCTCAACTCATTTAGACTTCTTTCAAGACTGAGTGATTTCTGGGAGGGGGCTCAACCTCTATGACCTCCCACTGCACTGTTGCTTTGCTGCTAATCACTCCACCATAAGTCCCTGAAAAGCAATTTTACATAATCTTCACTGGGCAAAAGGAATTACAAGTACTCTGCCTGTTACTCTACTTCTGTCATCAAGTTACAATGTCATTTATATTCTAACCAAGTATTTGCATCTGCCTTTATCTAGATATACATATGCATGTATATATACATATATTTGTATGTTCATACGGACTGAAAAGACAACTCAGTTAATAGACTATGGTGCCAGCTTCAGAAGCTTATCCAAAGAATAGTAAAATAGCCAAGGCATCCAATAATATATAATGGGAAGGTCAAATTTGAGTTGAGTATATTCACACTTTATTCAGTGTGTCACATACATTAATCTATAATAATTCTAAAAGCACAAGATAAGAATGACAGTAGTGACTTGGATGGATACTGCACTGACCTTTGACTCCTACTTTGATAGGTTCCAATTATAAACTGCGCACTGTAAGTTCTGGAGGCTCCAGCTGCAGCTGTTTAAAACGTATGGCTCCTTCTTTTGAAATTACCATCAGTCCCTTGCAGAAGTTGCAGAAGGGATCACATTGGTGCCTCAGTCACCTCCAGCATCCAGAGCACATTGCCACCTGATATGAGGTCGGTGCAACCATGCAACCATTGCAGGCTCTAAATTGGAGCAGCTGAAAACTGGGTACATATTATTTCAGCTGCTCCCACCAGAGAGATGGTAGCTTTTAGCTGAGAGCAGTTTGTCTTAAACTACCACAGCTAGACTTCTCTGATTGCAGGAAAATTGACAGCTGTCTTTGGTGGTGTTACATTAAAGTGGGTGACTGGTGATACTCAGGTCTGTCAAATGCATGTTTTCAATTAAGAATATCAGTGGATTCCACAAAAGATTTTAATGATAACATATATGACAACTGTGCTGTATTTGAGGATACTTTCCTTTCTGAAATCAAACATGGGGAACTCTTCTCTGCCAGAAGAGCTCAGGGTTGAATAGGATCATCACTTTCTCAAAAGCTTCACATTTCCCTCTCCTGTGTGCATTACCCTTTAGCGGATCTGAGGAGAGTCTTGCATGCAGCTGTCAGGGCTGAAGCTGGGGTTGCCTGAGAGAAGCTGGAGAGGAACTGAAGGAGCAGTGGATGTCAGGTGTAGTCTGTGAAGGAAAAAGCAAGTAACTGAGGAAGAAATGAGAATGCATCAATGAGAATAAGCATAAGTCAGCAAGGAAGAACAATAAGCTGTCAAAGGATGCTTTTTCGATTGTGAATGTTGGTATTTCCACTAGCTTCACTGTGATAAGTCATGAATGGTACGCAAGAACAGTCCTCTCTCAGCTATTTGTACTTAGTTAAGTTCAGAAATCAAGACCAGTGCTACAGCAAAGAAAGAGAACTCACCCTCAGGCATTGCATTCATATTCCAGACACCACCTTTCACAAGGGAAAAAAAAACAGTGTCTGACTTGAGTTCAAGAGTCCAACTGCCAGTTACACTGAAGTGCTTAGAAGACATGCACTGTACAGTTAAAGCTGCAAAGGAAATATGAGGATTATTGCACAGCTTTGGACTGACAGTGGTGAGGGTAGTGGCAGCATAGCTAAATGTGCACTCTGGCATTTCACAAACCTAATAGACAAAGGCAAGGGAGAGAGAGCCTCTCCCCTTTTTGGAAAGGCATAGCTAGAGAAAGCATTACTGGAGTGTTGGAATGGAAGGATACAGGCTCTTTAGGAAGGACAGGCAGGGGAGATGAGGTGGGGGTGTCACCCTCTATGTCAATGATCAGATGGAGTGCATGGAGCTCCACCTGGGAATGGATGAGGGGCCAACTGAGAGCTTAAGGGTCAGGATTAAAGGGAGGGCAGGGACAAGTGACATTATAGTGGGGGTCTGCTACAGGCCACCCCACCAGGAAGACCGAGCAGATGAGGTCCTCATCCCTCACCCCGATATCTATTGGAGGGATAACACAGCAGGTCATAAGCAATCTGGGACGTTCCTGGAATGTGTTGAGGATAACTTTCTTCTCCAAGTGCCAGAGGAGCCAACAAGGAGAGGTGCTATGCTGGACCAACATTCTCACCAACAAGGAGGGGCTGGTGGGGAACATGGAGCTCAGGGGCTGCCTTGGCTGCAGGGACCATGAAATGGTGAAGTTCAAGATCCCTAGGGCACCAAGGAGGGCACACAGCAAGCTTACTACCCTGGACTTCAGGAGAGCAGACTTTGGCCTCTTCAGGGATCTGCTTGGTAGAGTACCATGGAATAAAGCCCTGGAAGGAAGAGCAGCCCAAGAATGCTGGTTAATATTCAAGGATCACCTCCTCCAAGCTCAGGAGCGATGCATCCCAACAAAGAGGAAGTCAGGCAAAAATGCCAGGAGGCCTGCATGGATGAACAAGGAGCTCCTGGACAAACTCAAACACAAAAAGGAAGCCTACAGACGGTGGAAGCAAGGACAGGTAGCCTGGGAGAAATTGTCTGAGCAGTCAAGGATCAGGTTAGGAAAGCTAAAGCCCTGATAGAATTAAATCTGGCCAGGGGCAACAAGAAAAGCTTCTGTACATACATCGGTGATAAAACGAAGACTAGGGAAAATGTGGGCCCTCTCTGGAAGGAAACAGGACACCTGGTTACCCAGGATATGGAGAAGGCTGACCTACTCAATGACTTTTTTGCCTCAGTCTTCACTGGCAAGTGCTCAAGCCACACCACACAAGTCACAGAAGGCAAAGGCAGGGACTGGGACAATGAAGAACTGCCCACTGTAGGAGAAGATCAGGTTCGAGACCATCTAAGTAACCTGAAAGTGCACAAGTCCATGGGACTTGATGAGATGCATCCATGGGTCCTGAGGAAACTTGCAGATGAAGTTGCTAAGCCACTATCCATCATATCTGAGAAGTCATGGCAGTTCAGTGATGTTCCCACTGACCTGAAAAGTGGGGGGGAAACATAACCCTCATTTTAAAAAAGGGAAAAAAGGAAGACTTGGGGAACTACAGGCCAGTCAGTCTCACCTCTGTGCCCAGCAAGATCATGGAGCAGATCCTCCTGGAAACTATGCTAAGGCACATGGAAAATAAGGAGGTGATTGGTGACAGCCAACATGGCTTCACTAAGGGCAAATTGTGCCTGACAAATTTGGTGGCCTTCTATGACAGGGTTACAGCATTGGTGGACAAGAGAAGAGAAACTGATGTCATCTACCTGGACTTGTGTAAAGCATTTGACACTGTCCCACATGACATCCTTGTCCCTAAATTGGAGAGACATAGATTTGATAGATGGACCACTCGGTGGATGAGGAATTGGCTGGAAGGTTGCACTCGAAGAGTTGCGATAAACGGTTCAATGTCCAAGTGGAGAGCAGTGACAAGTGGCCTTCCTCAGGGGTCAGAATAGGGACTGGCGCTGTTTAACATCTTTGTCGGCGACATGGACAGTGGGATTGAGTGCACCCTCAGCATGTTTGCTGATGACACCAAGCTGTGTGGTGCAGTCGACACACTGGAGGGAAAGGATGCCATCCAGAGGGACCTTGACAGGCTGGAGAGGTGGGCCCCTGCAAACCTCATGAAGTTCAACAAGGCCAAGTGCAAGATCCTGCACATGGGTTGGGGCAATCCCAAGCACAAATACAGGCTAGGTGGAGAATGAATTGAGAGCAGTCCTGAGGAGAAGGACTTAGGAGTCTTGGTTGATGAGAAGCTCAACATGAGTCAGGAATGTGCTCTCGCAGCCCAGAAAGCCAACAGTATCCTGGGCTGCATCAAAAGAAGCGTGACCAGCAAGTTGAGAGAGGTGATTCTCCCCCTCTACTCTGCTCTCATGACACCCCACCTGGAGTACTGCGTTCAGCTCTGGGGCCCCCAACATAAGAAGAACATGGACCTGTTGGAGCGAATCCAGAGGAGGGCCACGAAGATGGTCAGAGTGCTGGAGCACCTCTCCTATGAAGACAGGCTGAGAGAGTTGGGCTTGTTCAGCCTGGAGAAGGGAAGGCTCCAGGGAGACCTTATAGCAGCCTTCCAGTACCTGAAGGGGGCCTACAAGAAAGCTGGAGAGGGACTTTTTACAAGGGCACATAGTGATAGGACAAGAGGTAATGGCCTTAAGCTGAAAATGGATAGATTTAGATTGGATATATGGAAGAAACTCTTCACTATGAGAGTGGAGAAGCACTGGAACAGGTTGCTCAGAGAAGCTGTGGATGCCCCATCCTTGGAAGTGTTCAAGGCCAGGTTGGATGGGGCTTTGAGCAACCTGGTCTAGTGGAAGGTGTCCCTGTCCATGGCAGGGGGGTTGGAACTAGATAGTCTTTAAAGTCCCTTCCAACCCAAACCATTCTATGATTCTATGATTCATTCTATGATTCTACTCAGGAGAAAGCAATAAAAAAATGTTTGTAATATATGCTGGTAATTGAAGAGTTACTGCTTAATCCTGTTCATAGGTTTAATAGTTTCTAAGGGAATTTAAATATGTTAGTGAGGTTTAATACTCCTCTGAGATATGAGTCCATGTATAACCTTGTATTTCATAATTAAAAATGTCTTTGATCTGTAAGACCCAGAAAATTGATTACAGTAAATTACAATCTGAACAACCAACCACTTGATAGTATGAATAATGCAGGAAAACTTCAAGATCAGATTTAGGATGCCTGGATAGTCTGCCAAGGATGTGGGGCAATGGAGGTCTTAGCTGCAAAAATGAGAAGTACATGCTATTGAAGAGCAGTAATAACGTCATTGTCTGTTTCCACTTACTCCTCATTAGCACTATCCACAGAGTAGCAAAATGTGCATGATTTTAGCAATAATGTGAATGGAATAATAATAATAATAATAATAATAATAATAATAATAATAATAATAATAATAATAATAATAATACAACCCTTAATCCCTAAGCTGGGCTGAATGTCTAAATTAAAAAAAATAGTCAGAAAATTGAGACCAAAAAAATCCACAGAAGGATTGGGAGAAAAAAGGAGATTAAATAGGTAAAATGAGCTGGCCTTGTTGTGGCTAAGAAGCATAAACTGGGTCAAAGGAAGGGCAACGCAAATAAAATAATAGCTTGACCAAAGACAGATTGACACAAGCTATTTTTACTTCAGTAACAAATTGTTTTAATTTATTTAAATTAAATATTGGATGTGTTAATTCAGTAACTGAGCTAGACATAAACAAATATAGCTGTATACAAGTCAAAAGCATATTAATATTTTAACTTAAAAACCTTGAATCTCCACTTTGCTCCCCCTCATCACCCCTCTTCCAAAAATCAATCTCTTTTTTCCCAGAAAATAATATTTCAAATTAGCAAGCAGGGATTTTGCCATTAAGGTCATAAAGTCAAAGATGAAACAAGGGAAATAAAGTTGGGGAATACAGAAAAGGGACTTTCAAAGGCAATAGCAATGTGAAACTATTTTTAAGCAAGAACATCTCAATATTACACCATGTCAAGGAAAGCATTGATTCCTACATCTCAGGCCATTCTGAACTCTACCAAGACAATAGTTGTCCTTTATATTCAAACTGTAATCACACAGAAAATACCATATTCTTAGCCTTTTCCCTGTTATTGAGCCATTCCAAACCAGAGAGTTATGCCATAATTTGCTCCATATGGGGAAATGATAAAATGAAATTACTTCATTCAGCAGTCTTTCCATCCCTGGGTAGCCTTCCTATGAACCCTCATGGAGAGTGTATGCTACAAATCCAAGCTTTTCATAAAAATGTGCATAGATAATCAAGACAAGTTGTGAAAGTAGTATTATACATGGGAGTCACATCTTTATCAGCTTTAATTGATTTTGTTTCTTAAACAGGTTCTATTTAAGGATGTTTATAAAAAATTTTTCTGTACAAAGATGAAACCCTGAAAGATAAGCTGTTTGATCTTAGACCTAGCTGCTAAACAAAAAGCTTGATGAAACACATGTTTGTAAGTGACATAAGACCATTAACTGGTGGAATAGAGTTCACATTTTGTCAGCAGTTGAAAGTTGAGTGAATTTAAGGACTAATAGATTTTTCAGTAAGTTACTATTACTGAAATTCAACTGAATTTTCCCTAATTTTTTAGCATAAAGAATAACACAAGGTTTGGTAGGGTTTTTTTCATTTAGATAACATCATGCGCTCGTGTAACTACTTCAATAACTTCTGGAAGGTTTCAAACTCATCAGTTCCAATCCATGTTCCAAAATATGTACTTACATTTGAATAATACAAACCATCCTATTTAACCCAATTCATTGGACCAAGGGCGCATTTTTATTTCAGTGCAACTAGTAAAGACAGGAGACATATGCCAATCTTAACAAATGAGACTAAGATGAAAATTCACCTCCATTTTTTCTTCAGTAGGGTTTTATACTTGGATAATTATGTTTAACTGGCTCTCTCAAAGGAAACATATTCTTTCGCAGTAAAGACATGCAACTATTTTATTAAGCAGTTCAGCTTGCAAAAAAAGTTTCATAATCTCAACAGCAGCTTGTATTTAATGACTTAGAAATCTCTTTCTGTAGATCTCATTTTAATGTTGATTTCAAAAATAATGTCAGATAAAATCTTTCGGAGCTCTCCACTATACTTTCTCCCTCCCTCAACCAATCTTGTTATTTTTTTTTTCTAATGACTCAACTCTAAACATTAAATACATTCCATAAGATAATAATACCCGTAAAAATAAAAATCACTTACTGAAGGCAGTATCACTTCTTAGTTCTGTAAGAGACAAAAGGCATCCTTTTGTGTTCCTCCAAAATCACAGGAAGTCGTGACATAGGTGTTAAAGAAAACTGGGTCACAAAACATCTACTTTAACCAAAACCACCACACACCATCCTCTATATAGTATCCTATCCTGTGGCGGTGTAATCAGCACTAAAGCCAGCACTGCATTCTAGCAAGGATACTAGTATGTACTACAGGTAATTTTGATCAAGTCTGGTAAATCATATCCTATATTTACCAATTACAGGAATATTCTGTATACATGACTAGAATTTTCCATCATGGGGCAGAACAAGGTCAAACTTCTATGGTAGCCCTGCATTTTCTTTTAAGTATCTGTTGCAGTCATTTGATTGCTGCATACACAGCACACAGTCAAATAAATAAGGAGAGCATTAGGCAAAAGCCAGATAAGAGGTGATTGCTGAGAGCTGTGAACTAATGATAATGCTTTTTTCTGTTTCTCAGTGATGTACTCAGCAGCATACCAGCAATAACTAAAATAGCAGATAATCCCCCTATCTTCCTGTAGAATCCCAATGATACCAATTATTGTCAGAGGGATACATTTTTAGTCTTACAAATAGCATCCACTGATTTCAGTTTTTCCTTCTTAAGAATGCTGAAAACAGTGGCGGCTTTTTTTACACTTCTGTTGACATTGCAAATCTATGTCTGCCCATACTATATCAATGTGATAACTTTTCTAATTGGATCTACTTGTGGGAGGAAGAAACATCAGTAACTGAGAGAGACACAGAGAGATACATTTTCAGAGGTGAGCTAGGAAAAATATTGAAGCTGAATTTTCATCAGTATGACAGGAGCTCTGCATCTAATTTCCATTAATATGGAAAATAGGAAATTTTTCCTTACAAATGTGGTGTTTTTTTAAAACAGATGAACATTCAACTAAATCAGATGCTGTAATTATTTTTTTTTAACCAGTCTCAAAACATCCATTCAGAACACTTAACTAAATCTCTGAAGATGCATAAATTGTTTGTGAAGAACAGAGAGACTGAGATACAGCCCATGATGGGCAGCAGACAGTGACCCAGGCAGTCAGAGGCTGAGCTCTTCATAGCCCACAGGCCTCCCCACACTCACTAGCGTGACCATGAAAAGTGTAGTAAGTTTGCCATAAATAGAGCTTCTATTCTGGCTTATTACATCAGACATTGTACAAAGACTAATATTCAACTATATAAAATGTCTTTAACTCCTTGTCTTATTTTAATGGAGTAGAATAGCATCAATGGCCTTTTCCTCACATATGGATCCACAGGAGATACAGGTGTTGGGTAATGAACCACAGTAATTGTTCAGCCCATGACTCACTAACTGCACCACTCATGGATCTGGACCTCCACTAGTTCCTTAAAAAAAGCAGTATGTCATTTTTTGCCAGGTATTAGTACAGAAAGATGCTGATACCAGAGGTTGGCAAGAAAAAAAAAAACAACACTCCCACACACACTCCCAGGAAAAAAGTATGGGGCAGGACAGTGAATTTGTCAAAAGTACAGTCAACTTGAAATGGCTCATTATTTTACCCCAGATACACCACAAGGTTCAGGCTGGAAAAAAATATCTCTCTTTTAACATTGTTTTGCCAAATGAAGTAGCAATTAATGGCTCGGAAATTATAGCTCTGCATCAGGTTATGGGAGACCAAAATCCTATTTACTGCTCAGCCTGAGGAATGAAAGATTCAAAGCTCATACTTTTCACTGCCCGAGTGTCTTGACTATTGGCTAAGGGGGGATGAGCTCAATCCCTTGCTGGAAAAGCTAATCCATTTTGTAAATGCTACAAGTAAGCGGCAGCAGGAATAGTGCCCAAGCGTCCCAACTTTCAAAGAAGTGTCTTATAGAGATATATTTAGACCACTCTCAGCACCTGTCAGATTGCATAACACAAGTTTTCGCTATAAAACCTCATAGTTTTTGGCCTATCATCTTAAAACAGAAGGACTTTAATTAAGTCTTGTGAAGTTAGATAAGAACAAATTGAGTTAAGTCAAAATGTCTCCCCCAGCCTATTGTCTACCATAGTGTGTACAAACAAGGTCATTTTCAAAGTTTCTGTATAATATTTTTCAAACATGCTTTTAGCACATTTTGGGGGGGATGACTGAAAAAGCAGCAGCACTTATAAAGGTTAGTCACAAGTTATTAACAACTGGTTATTTTTGGTTCAGATGTGGCCAGCACACAGGCTTTGTAAGGTCAGTGTGAATACAGAGCTATTGTTTAGTGGATAACAGCATTTCCATGAGAATGTCATTCAGTTTTCCTGAGTGACTTCTCACAGATCCAGGGGGATATGTTAAAATTCTTGCCTCACTGCCTTTAGTTCTGCTTCATGCTAAATTGATCCACACTGTGACATTCCTGCCGATAGAGCTTTTCCTTACAACAAACATCTCTAAATTTAAGAGATAAAGTCTCTGGTTGCTGCTGTAGTGAATTTGTTTCAGATAAGAAACTTCTGAATCAGCAAGAGATTTTATATGTAACCACTGGAGTCAAGTTTCAGGGGAATATCTATATTCCTTTTCACAGAATTATTTTTTTGTTGCTTTGATTCTTGCAACTTGTACCTTCTATTAAAGATGTGGATTGCCCAAGATTTAAAATCTCAGAAAAACTCTAGATTATTTTTTAACTGCAAGCATCTTCATTGTTGAACTTTTTAAAAAAAATTGTCATGCAGGTACAGTTGTCAGCTTCCTTTTGTTTCTGTATTCGTACCCCAGTGCAACTGTGCATATCACCTCATTTCAAGACATGCATACACCTACATTTCATATCCAACATGGACCACCAAATCTCTCTAGTATGTTTATGAAAGTGCACGTTTTGAGGATGACTATCTATGCCTTGAAGCAAAGAAGTCTAAATGCATACATTGTACCTATGACAAATATAGGGGTAGTAAGCAACAGCATTGTGTCCCTGACTAGGTACAGAGGCTGCCGAGAGAGGTACAGTGAGAACAGAGGTTTAGCAGTTCTTTCCAAAGTTGCTTTCCAAGCTACATGTGCAAGCCCCAGGAAGCGGTCCAGAGGAGGTTAAGAAAACAATATAATCTGTATAGGTCTTTTTAAGGTTTCCTGATAAGGATGATATATGCTTAATAAATAGTAGGTGTTAACTTCATTTCTTCTGGCACAAGCCTAATCGCTCTCGTATTGGAAGAGGATCAGATCAGGGAATACTCAAGCAAGATGGACCAACACTTAAGCAAGATAAGTCCATGGGCCCTGATGAGATGCACCCATGCATGCTGAGGGAGCTGGCAGATGTCATTGCAAGGCCATTCTTGATATTCTGAATGATAATGGTGACTGGGAGAAGTGCCCAAAGACTGGAGGAAAGCCAATGGCACTCCTACCTTTAAGAAGGGCAAGAAAGAGGATCCAGGAAACTACAGGCCAGTCAACCTCACCTAAGTCCCTGGAAAGGTGATGGAACAGCTAAGCCTGGAAACCACTTCCAGACACATGAAGGACAAAAAGGCCATCAGGAGTAGTCAGCATGACTTCACCAAGGGGAAGTCATGCTTGACCAATTTGATTAACTTCTATGATTAAATGACTGGCCTGGTAGATGAGGAGAGAGCAGTGGATATCATCTACTTGGGCTTCAGAAAGGCCTTTAATACTGTCTCCCATAAGATCCTCATAGACAAGCAGTTGATGTATCGGCTGGATGAGCAGACAGTAAGGTAGATTGAAAACTGGCTGGATGGCCAGGCCCAGAAAGTGGTGATCAGTGGCATGAAGTCTTGTTGGAGGTCAGTAACTAACAGTGTACCCCAGGGATCAATATTGGGTCCAGTCCTTTTGAACATCTTCATTAATGATCTGGGTGGCTGGGCAGAGTGTACCCTCAGCAATTTTGCTTATATTACAAAACTGGGAGGAGTGGCTGATATGCCAGATGGTCATGCTGCCATCCAGAGGGACCTTAACAGGCTGAAGAAGTGGGCTGACAGGAACATCATGAAGTTCAACAAGGGGAAGTGCAAAGTCCTGCACCAGGGGAGGATCAACCCCATGCACCACTATATGCTAGCAGCCACCCAGCTGGAAATCAGCTTTGCAGAAAAGAACCTGGGGGTCCTGGTGGACACAAAGTTGAACATGAGCCAACAATGTGCCTTTTCAGCAAAGAAGGCTAATGGTATCCTGGACTGCATTAGGAGGACTGTTGCCAACAGGTTGAGGGAGGTGATCCTTCCCCTCTACTCAGCACTGTTGAGGCTACACCTGGAGCATTGTGTCCAGTTCTGGACTCCCCACTACAAGAGAGACACAGACATACTGGAGAAAGTCCAGGGCCACAAAGATGATTAAGGGACTGGAGCACCTCACATATGAGGGAAGGCTGAGAGAAGTAGGACTGTTTCGCCTAGAGAAAAGAAGGCTCAGGAGGGGGTCTTATTAGTATATACAGATACCTGAAAGGAGGGTGCAAAGAGGATGGAGCCAGGCTCTTTTCAGTGGAGCCCAGTGACAGGCCCAGAGGCAATGGGCACAAACTGAAACAGAGGAGGTTCCCTCTGAACATTAGGAAACACTTTTTCAGTGTGAGGGTGACTGAGAACTGGGACAGGTTGATCAGAGAGGTTGTGGAGTCTCCATTCTTGGAGATATTCAAAAGGCATCTGGACATGGTCCTGGGGAACCAGCTCCAGGTGGCCCTGCTTGAGCAAGGGGATTGGATCACATGACCTCCAGAGATCTCTTCCAGCCTCAACCATTCTATGATACTGTGTAAAATCTCCCAAGAAATAGGTCTAGAGGAACAGCCACTGGGGCTCTGTCTTTTCTCCTTTGGTCAGATGGAGCAGCAAGCTGGCATGAGGAAGAGGTCCCTTGAGCCATGGGAGGTGCAGGAGATCTTGTAGAACTGAGCTATGTCTGTTGTATTGAAGTTATTTATAGAAGAACATATTTAGCAAAGGAAGTTATCCCTTTCTTTTGATTCTGTTCAAGAGAATCAAAATAGCATTATAATGGAAAAGCTGCTCCATTCTTAATTGTTCCGTCAGAATTAGTTTGCCACAAACACTCCATAATTGAATTATTCTAATGAGTAAATATAACAGTGCAAATCCAGATACTTTCCCCTTATTAAAGAATTCTGATTATCTTTAATATGAATTGTGGACAGATAAAAGAAATAGAATATGCAAATTAATTACTTTCTTTCCCTTTGTGAAATTAACTTTTCATAATTTAAATGTTTCAAACATACAGTTATTACATATCTTGTCTTAAAATAATACTTTCAGTAAAATTCAAACCCTACAGAAACCATTAGAAACTCCTCCTTTAACTTCAGTTCAGTCAAATGTCATTCTAAAAATTAGCTCCTCCTTTTTTCTCACAGAGCATTACTTTTTAGAAGTTAGTTTCTTTAGCAAGACAAATAACTATAACAGCACCACAGGAAATGCATACTTGAGAGAAAAGGTCAAAAATCTGTGTAAAAAGACAACATATTTAGGGCTTGGCAGAGTACTTTTTTGCATACGGAATTGTACTAAAATTGAAAGAAATGTTTGCTTTTACTATTTTTACAATACAAAAGAAATCTTTGAGGATAGACAGCAAGTTACTACACACAATTGTGAGATTTCTGCTTGGAATGTTTCACCTGTTGTTTCTCTTTCTATGGGTATCCATATCTTATGTTTAAAATAACAATGACACCTGGAGCATTATGTCATGTATCTTACCAAGGAATCTGCAAATTGTTTGCTCTGACCAAAAATCATCTGTGTCTTCTTTTTTTTGTTTGTTTTTGTTTTTTTTGAAGGAGCTCACTACAGGATTAATGAACTGGCAGGAAAAAAAGATCAAATGGTGATATATTTAAGCTTCAATTTTTTCAGGTCACGTAGCTATAATATACCCAATACCTTGCTTCTTCCGAACATCATAGCACTAGCATAGTTAAAGATATGGTATTAGAGAATGTATTTAAATGGAACTGCCAAATTAATATTCAACAGATGTTCTACCAAAAAGACCCTTTACAACTCTGGGAATTTCTAGCAAAGTTCTAGCAAAGTCAATGGAAAGACACAGATGTTTCTGAAGATTGCCATAGGACGGTCCAGTTCAGTTACATGTTTGCATGTCTCATTGATTGTATAGAGTTGATCGACTCAGATGCTCTTCACTAGTTGAACTCAGGATAGTAAGATCTCTCTCACACCCAACTACTGGGTGCAAACAGGCAGTGGTAAACTCCCTCCTAATATCCACATGCTTGTAAAAATGAGAAGGAAGCCTGACATGATGCAGAGCATCAACTGACACAAAAGTGATTTCTACCCTGTCTCTAGCAACACCTTCACAAATTAACAATTTACCATTTATTCTTGTTCTGCTCCCATCTCTTCAAGCTATTTATCAAAGTAGATGGCATTTTTCTTCTACTGCAAATATCCAGACATTGTATTCTCCAAAGCTCCAAATTTAACCTATGCCAAAATCAGCTTAGCATAAGAGTTTGGTTTCCAGGGTCTTAGACCTACCTGGCAACTGGCTAAAGCACTGGTATTTAAGGATCCCACCGAAAATGCTATTGAATCCATTGATGCTGCAGGAACAAGAAACCCTACTGAAGGTTTCTTCCTATTAATGAATAGCGTACAACTTATCCCCCTGCTCTTCATAATGCAGGATACAGGCAGGCAGCAAAAGTGAATAGCTGGTATCATCACGTACCTCTTCAAAGGTATTTCCCTTCTTGTCTCTTACAGTGCTATAAAAAGGAAGGGGAAGGGATCTCTCTCCTCCCACCATTCCCATCCCAAGAGGACAAGTATACAATTTGGAAAAGAAGATATAAGTTATGAGATGTAAAGGGTGTCCATATTTGTTTAAACCAGCCTACTCAATCCCCCAGCACTGCTGGAGAGTTGCAGCGACTGTCTGAAAACTGATCCCTAGACCTTTATTCAAGGAATAGCAGTACCTAGAAAAGTCTGAGAAAAAACTCCAGGATGACAAAGTTCTCCACTGTATTGCTCCTTTTCCTGTAACTCCAGAAGATTCCTGATGGAAATCATGATGGCTAACACTGCTGTAAAGACATCACAATTTTTTTTCCTAGTTTTTGTGTATATTTATTCTGAATCTAAGAATTTCTTCCTCTTGTGTCAACTTTCCACAGAACTAGGTCCTTTCAAGTTCAGCAATGGGCAGAAGGAGAATAAAGAAGAATGAGGGGCCATTATACTTTATTTAATTGCTTATTTGGTTTCTTTTGGGCACAGGGGAAGTGAAGAGATAAGCAGTTTACTTTAATCAAGTGACTTCATAATCCGAAATCGTCATATTACTTCCCATGATTATTATTATTACTTATTATTATTACTTATATTATTATTATTACTTATTATTACTTATTACTTCCCATGATTATTATTATTACTTCCCATTACTTCCCACTTATGAATAAAGCAAAACTACTGTCTGTATCACTACTAATAGGTTTTCAACTGTTCTTGAAAATGTTTCTAAACTAAATGTAGAACTAATGCTTGAACTCCAGGCTTTATCCCAGCAAAATTTGTAAGCTACTGCTGTCTCATCCAAATTAGATCTATGACTGGCTCTTTCCTCAGCTGCATCATGTGGTTGTCAGATTCTCCTTTAAAACAGTGGTATGTATGAGATTTATATTAAATCTTTGTTTTCTTGGGTGCTCTGCGCCAATGTAAAATCAAACTGTGAGAACAGAGAATGAGCTGGAACACAAACAGAGGCTCGGATTTGGGCTCAACATGTTATCATAGAAGCAAACAGGACCTCTCTTAATTAGACAAGGACCTGTCTTGGTTAGAGGACACCCCAGAAATAAACATAGTACCTAAAAAAGCTAATTGATGAGGCCTTTACAGCCTCAAAGTGAAACACGTGCTTCCCACTGCTAGAAGTATTTGCCACTACAGTAGTAGTTAGTAACTCAAACAGAACTGGGGTAAACCATGTTAAGCCCATGGATTGCTTACAGCAGTGGCTGCCTCATCTGTGCTCCCACAAGCTCGTTCGCTGAAGGACTGATGATTTCCCTCCTGCACTGCCCACAAATGTCTTGAAGAACTCGGGTAACTGACAAGGATGTAGGATCATATGTACCTGACAGCCCAAACTGTGTGCTGATGGGGACCAGCTGCTGATGAGCTGTATCCCCAGGTTTTCTCCTATTCTGATGTTCTGACACCAATTTGGCAAAAAAAACAGGTCTGGTACATTTTGCTGTCATCACCCCTTAGGCAAAGTTGTGTAAAGTGTGCCACACGGATCAAGACAGCAGAGAAGAGATGGAATTGGGTAATGTCTTGAAAAATCAAAGAGGATATTTATGAAATGTGCACACATGGAGAACTCATCACAAGAAAAGCAGATCCAAGAGTTTCAAAAGAAAAAGGACAGGCCTGGGCTAAGAGGGATGATTACTGCAAGAAAAGTTAAATTTTAAGATCATATGGAAAAAAAGGACATCCAAATGGGCAATCTTAGTTTCAAGAGAGAGGTGAACCAACAGATTTATATGCACAAATGGAATTTTAAAACATCCTAGTTTGATCAAGTCACATACATTTATGTCTTTTTAATCTGAACTGATAAAGAAATCCCTCTTCATCTTAACACTGATCACGCTAACAAATATTTTTCTACTATTTACTTTTCATTAATAGATTTCAAATTGAGCATTTATCTTATTTTCTGCTTTGTCAGAATCACATCCCAGCTATTTTTTTGCATAGCTTTATGATGGCTGCAGAGAAAGTTTCTGCCTGCAACGCAAAATCTCAAGAGGTGCTACATTTTCAAACAAAGAATCATTATAATTAGTTACTACAGGCTGTTAGAAACAAATGTTATAGATACCAAATTATAAAATTTAGGCAAACCACAATTACTGATAAGTGTAAGTTCAATTGCAATAACCACTGATCCATGTTATAGACAACTTGTAATACAAGTAAGTGTATTTAAAATATAAAATGCCAGTTTTTGCTCAAGTTGCTAATGCCTCAGAAGTAAGAAGTGCTTAGCTGTGTGCATCTAGAGAAATAAAAGTTGCTGAGTTTAATATCTTCCTTTGAGCTCTACCACTTCAGCAAGTCTAAAACAAGCTGTGCCCCTCTTATGTCTCTTATATAGCTTTCGAATACCATCAGTGTTAGGCCAAGATTTTTAAGATTTCTCAAAGGAATGGAAATAATATCAAAAGACAAGACTTTTTGCCAAAAGTTTCAAATGCATGCATTTTATTGCCTATTATACCCCTAAATAAATGTCATAAGCTTTTTTTTTTGTTGTTTTTACTTAAAGTTTAGGTTTTTTACTCTTAGAAAGGTACTTAAAGATGAAATCATCAAGGCATTAATTTCCTCTAACAGTAAGGCTTCAAATGATAATGCTTTATAAATCACTTCGACACCAACAAAATGTTTTTTCCCATAACTAATTTCTCTCAAGACTAATATTTCCACTTCTAGCTCACCATCCTTAACCACCTTACTACTCTTATGCCAACCTCCTACTATGCTTACTGGATATCAGTATTAGTAGGAATGTTTTCATGTCTCTTAAGACTTTAAATCCTCTTGTCTATTCACGCATCAATCTATTGTGATTGCATACAAAATGAGTCCACAAAGGAGTTTTCAGTGCAATGCCAAAAGGAAAAGATTTCTGTAAGAGGACAGTTTGAAGCCAGCCCACTAGTAAATTTTAATCCTCTTGCCACATTCATATTTCTTAAAAACTCATCATGTCTCCTGATACCCAAATCAGAACATTTAGAATATTACCCAATGTCCTGCATGGTCCTTTATGATACAAACTGAAAACTATACCTAATCTCAACACCTTAACATCCTTTTCCTATAGATCTTTTATTTCTAAATGTAATATTCTATGTTTTCTCAATAAAAAAGAAATCAACAAAATTATTGCATTAATGAGATTTCACTCACACAAGAAATAATCAGGATTCGATTTTCCCATCTTCATATCACATTTCACCAGTATCTAAAAAATAATATGGTAACTGCAGCAGGCTTACCTGGCTCACAGGTTTTATCATTCAGCCAGTACAAAGAACTACGAATACTGTTAATATGAAAACTGAACAATAAAAAATTTGAAGAGAACACTTTGAATCCCAATCCTATGGTCTGTTCCAGCTCCTGCAAGGAAAATATACTCTTATGATTATCAATCATGTGAGTAGCAAAGAAATCAAATTTTATATATTTGTTCTTTTACCTGTCTTCAGTAAGTGTGATTTTGTATTTGGTTTTTCATCTGATTTTTAAGATGAGAAAACAAAGTTTTTTTTCTTCTAGATAAGGAACACGAGTCTTGGATCAATTAGAAGTATTAACACAATATAATAAAGGACAGAAGACTTGAGCCAGCCAACAGTTACCATCTTCCTAAATCACGCAGAGAAATGCCAGTACCTGTGGAGAAAGCTGAAGTCTTTGTGAATAAAAAGGACACCTAGTGCAAGGTCTCATGCCTTCTGAAGTGAAAAGTTCTCAGGAAGGGAATCCATACAGCAGCTCCAAGAAGATCTGTTAGCGAAGGTGACCCACAGTCTTTGAAACCTTTGTTGCTATAAAGTCTCCTGACTATTGCTTTGACCTGCCGAGTTGTTTATGCAATGAAAACTTATGGTTGTCTGATAGCTCTAAGGGTTTCTTACAGCATACAAAAACCATGTTGGACTACCTTTCTGTATGGGACCACAATTATTTCTGATTCTCTCTTCAAACAAATGGTGTATTTTTTATTTTATGTGACTGTTTACAGTAAGCTACCAAGCAAGTAAAATTCTAGTAATAAAAAGATAGGAAATGTCTAGTAACCTCTATCAGCTTAAATCTCAGTATGATCTATCTTACCTACTTGCAATTACAATCCTTTCTGTTTGGCCACCTCCTTGATTTCAGTGATTTCTTAAATTACTTGGGCTAAAAAAAATACATCTATGAGGTAGCTAATTCTACCTGCAATCTTTTTTACCCCCTTTAACCTTGAGATTCCAAAGACTTCAAGGGAATACAAAACCCACAGAAATTGCATTGTGAAGTAAAAATCCCAGACTGTCCAAGAGAGAGATGTAGTTTGCAGTTCTCCAATGAAGGGACAGTGAAGGCTGCAGAAAACAAACAGTCCAGTTAAACACATTTCAAAATAAAACATTATTCCAGGTTTGTTTGTACTAAGAATACTGCTTTACAGATTATTTACAGTTCATTTATCATATTTTCATTTTTCTGATGAATACATCAAAAATATTGATAATTTTTCATACATGTTGAACAGTTCCCAACAAGAACAAGCCCTAATATTCTTTGAAGGATCTGAAAGCTCTCTGTTTGCCTGCAGGATCTCTGTTGCATTCTGTCTGTCATATGATCCCAAAGTGGGAAAATAAGAGTAAGGTACCAACACTGAATAAAACTGAAACATCACTTGTATCAGCTGTCTCTTTCGCTTTGGCTAAGAAGCAAGTAAGACTCTCTGAACACCAGCTGAAAACTAATTTATAGCTATCAGCACTTTGCTCTTGGTAGAAAAATGCTTGGTATTTGTTGATATGAAAATATTAAAATATTACAGCATGCCCATACTTTAAATCCACAACTCCCAAAGAGCATGCCATTATGCTCAGACATAAGAAATCATTAACACACTAACAAGGCAGCAATAATACTACAGGGAAAATAAAATTTGACTTAGTTATTGGATTCATAAAGTACATCAGAGTACAGATAGAATGGCTGTTCCTGTCTGTGCATTTACATGGCCCATTTGTTACTCTTTTCATAGCCTTTCCTACTAAATTTCTTATTTAGTCATTAGCTTAAATCAGAGATCAACAAGCAAGGTACACCATGAATTCACAAGTTCATCTATCTGGTGATACAAGAATGATATTATACTGGGTCTGCCTGGGATGGAGTTAACTTTCTTCAAAGCAGCCTGTATTTGTGTGCTTTGCATTTGTGGCTGCAGCAGTGTTAGTGCCACACCAACATTTTGGCTGTTGCTGAACAGTGCTCGCACACCATCAGGGCTTTCTCTCCAGTCTCCCACCACCAAAAGCCCATAGGTGGGGAGAGTATCTGCATTGTCCGCATTTGTTGGTGTTTTGATGATGTTTCTTTGATTTTGGTGTGGGGATTTTTTGTTGTTGATGCAAGCGAAGTTTATAAAAAGTGTGTGATGAATTTATATTTTAATGAAAATTCATGAATCTGTGTTTCAAAGAGGTGTGGGGTGGAAAGTACCAGGTGCAGGTGCCCAGGTGCTAGCAGCGGGGGACTGTAGGGCAGCCTCTGTGAAGTGAGGCCAGCACTGCCCTGAACTGGACACAGCTGGGTCAACCCAGCTCCAAGGGACCCATCACAGGGCACCGCTGAACCCCTCAGCTGAGCTGGTGGCACCTCTGGAAAGCATATTTAAGAAAGGGCAAAATGCTGCACAGCAGCTGTGGGAGAGAGGACTGAGGAAAAATGTGAGAGAAACAGCTCTGCAGACACCAAAGTGAGAGAAGAGGGAGGGCGAGGAGGTGCTCCAGGTGCCCGAGCAGAGGCTGCCCTGCAGCCCATGATGAGACTACACAGCTTTATCCTGAAGGACTGCAGCCTATGGGAAGGACCCATGCTGGAGTGGTTCACGAAGGACAATATTCCCTAGGAGGGAAACCATCCTGGAGCAGGGGAACAGTGTGAGGAGCAGCAGAGAAGAGCTGTTATGGACTGACCACAACCCCCATCCCCCTGTGCCACTCAGGAAGGGTGGAAATGAAGGAGTGAAGCTGAGCCTGGTAAAAAGGGCAGGGGGCTGGAGGTGGTGTTTTCATTTATATTTGGTACAACTCTGTTTTAATTGACAATAAATCAATTTTCCCCAAGTTGAGCCTGTTTTGCCCATGACAGTAAGTGATCTTCCTGTCTTTATCTCAACCCACAAGCTTTTCCATCTTATTTTCTCACTCTGTGCTGTTGAGGAGGGGAGAGCAAGAAAGAGGCTGGGTGGGCATCTGACAACAAGTCAAGGTCAACCTACCACAGCCAGTCTAGGATATTGAATTCTCAATCCCAAATTTGCACTGTGGCCTCAGTCCGTGTACCCTATGTGCATATTATGTCCCTAAGTACAGCTATGATAAATCTAACAGCAAGAAATTGTTGCCATTCCACATTTATTTCCCACTCACAGCTTGAATAATCATTTTACTCTGTTATGAACATACTTTCAAAGGTCTAAATGTCACCAGTAAAGCTTCTTCCTTGCAAATACTGATATTGAATTTCTTTGACTTTCACTTCATCCATCAGCAGAAAGCAATACTTTATCAGTAATCCAAGCAATTCTAATTGACAAAATCTGTGCTCTTAATGTCTATCATTCAGGCGTCATAATTGTAAAATCAATTTTCACCAGCACCATCAATACAATGTAATGAATATTATCGCAGAAAGACAGCATAAGACACAAAAGGAAATTTAGCAATAAAGGTAAGAAAAATTTTGAGATTCATGGCTAACAACAGACAGAAAAGTAAAAGTTTAGTACCATATCAGTTATGGGAATATTTGTGTATATGAGGCATTTTTTGCAACCCTGTTTTCTACTTAATCAAATATCTGTAACAAAGGAGAACCATAAGGACAACAATTTTACTTAAGTTAGTATTACCATTCTATTTCTAGCCTGTTCATGTTATATTATTACAGTATATGATGCAATACATGTAATATATATTAAAAATTTTAGTTTATAACACAAACAAAGAAGTAAGGAAGTATCATAACACATACAATGCAAGAAATATGACTAAGAGGGATCATTACCTTATTCTACAAAATTTGTTTAGTATTTGAACTAAAGTTCAAGAGAATTGTGGAGTGATAAGAAGGCTCTGGTAAAGTACCAAGTATATGCAAAATTTTGCAGTGTGTTTTCTGTTGCATTATGTGCAGAAACAGTCACTGAAAAATGTCACCAAAATGTCCTTCTCCCAGATTGAACCATTATATATATTCAACTCTTATTCAAATATATTTGTACTGAGGTAAAACTAGGGTAAGATTAAACTGTTTTAAAATGTAATCTCACCCTTAAATTGAAAACGATCTCAAAACAGAGGTAAGGAATGCATTGCATAGTAACTGACTTCAAAAAAAGGTGAAAAGATTCCTTTATGATATTACAGTAACAAATTTCTTTCAGTGAGCTAATAAATCTTGCAAATATGTGTTTGTGTATTCTAAACTAGTGCCTTAGTAAATGAATAAACTGGAGGTTAGAATGGAGTTTTGCGTATCTATAGTCTTGCCCTAGGGCTAATCCTAAATCTTATAACTGCTTAAAATACTGTGTGTGGTTTTAATAGAAAATAGCTGCATTTACCCCCTTTAATAGCTGACAGCTCAAAATGGTTCTTGGTTATCTCGTGAAATATCTAAACAGTGACAGTATATGAAAGCTCCTTTTATATATCTCCTAGGTGACACTTAATATGAATTCCATTCAGATAACATCCTTGTTGCCAGTCAAACAGAAAAAGAAAAAAAAAAAATCCACATGCCTATATCCAGTAAAGTTAAACTAAAGCCTCCACAAAAATCAGCAAGCAGCTTCTTTATGTTCCTTCAAATTATGGTGAAAGCAAAAAAAAAGAAAAATACAAAAAATTAAAAAAAACCCTAATAATAATAATAAACTAAACAAACTAAATACTACGTATTTAGATGAACATTTTGGCTTGTATTTCAATAGCTTACACTAATTCAGATCAGCAACATGTAAACTGTCCTTAAACACAGTCTAATTATAAAACATTGCTGCATTCCTAGCTTCTCATTACTGCCTGGACAATACTGCCTGGAAAATCACCGACTGGACAACATCTTCTTTACTGCAGACAGATCTGGCAGTTTATGACCACGCTTTGCTAAGGCTCTTCCTTTTTAAGACCTCTTTTAAGACCTCTTCCTTTTTTAAATAGGAAGAGTTCTTCTGCATGCCTCAATTTACAGTATATTACTCTGGAGATATGAAAATATGGAAAACATGTACCTTTTCATGTCTTTCAGTCTCACCTTAGAAATTATAGTGACAAACTTTCAAAAATAATAATGCAACATTTCATCCAACTGGGTTATTGTTGGCTTACACATTTTATTATCCGTGCATCTATTTTATATCTGCTTAAGTAGATCTTTAAAAGACAGCTATTCTCTGCCTTCACAATTCAAGATTAGTCATTAAAATACAGCGCATATTATTAGCCTGTACAGAGCAAAAAGGCTAATCTAGAAAACAGTTCTCGCTTGCTATTCAGTTTTACATTTGACACTGTATTTTGATCACGAAAATGGAGTTACTGTAGCCCCATCACACTTTTTCTTCTCCTCACTCTTTCTTTAAAACCAAAGCCAAAAGTACAGTCCTGTACTGAGAGAGACAGCGGGACTACCTATACATGAACTCTGCCACATGGTATGTTTATCAATTTTTTACCTGTTTAAAAATCAAGGGAACACCACAAAACAGAAGCTTTCAACACTGATTGAGGAAACTTGTCCTGTAGTCTCTTTCATTACAAGAATCTTTTTGTTCTGTCTTTATTATTTCCCACTGAGAAATTACTCCACAAGGATGTTGGTATAACTGCCAGTAATTTCATTTTCAAAAAAACATATTTCCAAGTATAACAGAAAGCTGTGCATTATTATTAACCATAAATTTGGTTTTAGGTATATCTCTAGTAATTTCACCTAAAAATTGTTCCCAGCACATACCCACCCTTGCCCTTCCTCCAAACCCTCAAACCATTACAAGAAAGAAGAAAAATTGGATCAATTTAAAAATTAAAATAACATTTTTTTTAGGCCTAGCTGCTTTTATATCAATCCTAGATGCTCAAGTCTTTACGAGAAAATAATAGAAACTCAATGGAGGAGGATTGTATCAAAGCTATAGTTTTTAAGATTTTCCTCCAAATTTTATAAAATATTAAAATCTATTTGCAGATCCCCCCCCTTAAGAAATGCATCATTCTTACATTAATATCAACCCAAAACATTCAAAACATCATTAACCAAGCAGACAAAACTTTTGTTTTAATACGCAGTTACTCTTTCTTCCCCTGTGATTGCTCCCCTCTGAACCCTGGGCTACAGCTGGGACAAGTTCCTCTCACACACAGAAAGACCAAAAACCATTTTGAATCACTAGAGCTAAGTTTTAGGGTACATTCAGGAGGATGTGCTCACTGAGGCACCCATCTGCTTCACACACACTCCCCTCCAGGTGAAGCAGGACCCAGCTCTGCTTAAGAATCCATGTTGTGGTAGCAGAGTACCACATTGCTACAGCTATAAAAGAAATGGAGAATGCTAGTCTGATCATACCTGTCTTCTTTAATGCAGCTTCTTAGTTTCTGAATCAAAACATTCAGTTCCTTTGGAGCATCGAATCGTTTCACCTTCTCTGCCCAAACACCTGGTTGTAATTTGCAAAAAAAAAGCACAAATATTTAAAACACATGCTTGAATTTCTAGTTTAAAATAAACAAGTTTTAATATCAGACTGCAAACTTCTAGACTTTAAGTCCCCACCTCTAAAAATAGACATCAGAACCAATGTCTATTTTTTTTCTCTTCAACCGATAATCAAATATAAGAAATTTCATATTAAGCCTGTGCATTAGAAATTCTGTTGCTATTTTACCATGTGTCTTTTACCTAGGTATGACAGCTGAGATGAGCCCTCAGAGGCCTAGAGAGAAAAACCACCAGAATCTAAACGAAAACTCCAGCCAGCTTGCTTGAAATCTGAGTATCCCAACCTACTGAGTAGCTAAAACATACTGGAATTAAAGCTTCCACAAAATTCTCAACCAGAATAATGTATAAGAACTAAAACGTATTTACTTTTCATGACAGATTAAATTACAACATTCTGTTAAAAGCATGTTTTTTCAGTCAGTGAAATTCTGTAGAAGGTTTATTGACAGCTGCACTGAATCAGGACAATAAAAAATGCTATAGCCACATGAGGTCTTAAACTAGATCTAATGGGTTATTTTAAATGCACACTGGAAATGGAAAACAAGGTTTTCAACTATTTTTGGCATGCATTTGAGATAACCTTTTTGTCCCACTTCCTGAATATCATTGTCCTTCTGATGGTAATGCAAAATGCTCTATCTTATTATTAGCACTACTGGACGTAGAAATATTTTATCTTTAAGGCCAGAATCTGACAAAAATACTCACATAATAAATATAGACTGCCTCTACTCCTAATATATGTATTAGACTGAAAAATGGCCATTTCTGTCAGGTTGTATGTAAATATTTGGGTCAAGTGCATTGTGGCAAACTAGGAAATATATTTTCGCCTTTCCCTGCTGTAGCAGAAAGGTGAAAGTTATACTGCTACTTTTTGCCCTGGAACAGGCCTCTTTTCCTGTCAATCCAGCATAAACTTCAGCAAAAAAGAAAATGTAACTACACATTCAAAGGAAGAAAAAGCCAAGGACAGATTTGTTTTGTATCATTTAATGCATGACATGAATAATTGAGTGAGTCTTTTTTTCTCTTCAGTTTCTATGCATAAATCCCATCACTCAGAGTGAAAACACTGCCCCCACTCAAACTGTTTACAGATGTTATTAGAAACCATAAAGTCAAAATCACATGCCTGAAAATCTGCTTTGAAAATAGTGAACTTCTGAAGAGCATATATTAATTACACAACTTGCCTTGGCAGGACCAGAAGTTTTATCTTTCTCTATTAAGAACAATTACATGTTTTAGTTTGGTCTAAAATTTGCTTTAATTTCTTCATTAATTAGTAATGATATATAAGACTGATCCATCAGAACTTTGTCATGAAATGTTATTGAAGAAAAATTAAGGAACTGCAACATCATGTTTTAGCTGCATGAAGTATACTATAAAAACCAATTCTGAAATACGTTCACGTGCTTCAGAAATGAACAATTAACAAGCTGTGAGTGAATGATTTAGAAAGTTTATTATAGATACTTTTGATAAAGTGCATTTACACCTAGCTAATCAGAAAATTATTGCCTAAAGCAGTCCCAAGATGCTGATTACCATCAACAGGTGAATACTAAACAGTTAGGCAGTTTTGCTCATAGCTGGAGTTTTGTATATTAGGCAAGAAAAGTTTTTTAATAAAGCAGCTCTGTCTGATTCAGAATGGCCCCCAGTGCTATCCAAAATGACGGCTCACCTTCACTACATTAGGAAAATACAACTCACATGTAGAATATTGCAGTCTGACATCTTAATGCAACAGATTTCTTCAAAATGCTACAACTCTAGCTCCAGGGAGTGAATTCCCCTATTGTTGGCACTGAATCATTTGCTAGACTGGCACAGCACTGGCCAGCTGGCGACACGGGAACTGGACCAAAGCCCACAGGATGCTCCTGGCTGCCAGTTCCCTAGAGGACACTGCCTGACAAGCCAAGCTGGGAGAAAAGGGCTGCCATCACAGCCTGGCTGCCCAGCCAGTGGCACAGCAGGGATTTGGCAGCAGTGGCTGCCGCTGCCAGCTCCTCCATTGCATCCCCCTTGACAGTAGCAGCCCACTTCACTGTGCCAGGCAGAGCACTCCGTGACAATCGCTGGCAGTGGCAAGAGAGCCTGAAGAAAGGGAAAAGGGAGCCGTAGTGAAGTGGCTTTAACACTCTTGTAGCAAACAAGGTTGCAATGTAGGGCAGTAAGATCAAGCATGCTGCATGGATGAAGAGAAGTTCATATCTTCCCTCAGTTGCAAGAAAAACATCAATGTAATACAGACTCTTAAAACCCTGTACATGAAGGCTGGTCTGCCTTTCCTGCAAAATTGGCTTATCATTCCTCATTCCTGAGGGTGTTCATATTTCTGCAGAAAAAGGGAGGAAAAGATCAATTTTTTCATCAGTCAGCTAAAAAGATCATTGGATGTACTTATATTGGATGTACTTACATTTCTACATGCAAATGACCTTTTTTAATCCAACTTCATCCCCCTAGAATCCCAGCAACTAACTCAGGGCACAGACAGAGGATAACTACTAGAAAAAAGTATTTAAAGAGTTCACCTGAAGGGGGAAAGAAGCTAAAAAGTGGGACCAAATCCTGGTAGTCTCTCACCTTGCAGAAGTCTGAGGCACTTTGCCTACCCTGGCATCTCAGTCCTGAGTCATCACCTGGGGCTGACAAGCCCTCTTTTCCCTCCCAGTTCCACATAATTCAAGGCTTTTTTACTTAACAGTTTGCTGTATCCGAGCCCAGGATAAGTAATAACCAGTGAATCTCAAAAGATTTCAAGGTTTAATTCAGAGAAACATCTGAAGGGCCTTACATCCCTTCAAATTTAGTGAGCTGAATAGCTCATAGGAATGACGTCTCCGTTGACATTTCCAGTAACTTATTTTTAACAAAGACTGAAATATTACAACAGCCTCTGCTGTTGTTTCAATATTTCTTTATATTTTCCTAAGCAAAATCAGACATAATAGATTAAGGGGCGAGGGGGGGATGGGGAGGGAAATAACAGAGAATGAAATTAAAGAAACACAATTTAAAGGTACCTCAAGTTTCAAACAAAAAATTCAAAGTTTTTTAAGTAGCTGGCTGGTTATACGTGGTTTCTAATTTTGTTGTCAATTTCTCCCCAAACATTTTAATCAAGACTGAAGAAAGAGTTTGACATTCTGTCATAACAATATCACATCTTTGGCAAAGTGCGAGCTCTTCTTCAGTATTGTTTTACTTGAAATTTGCTTGTTCGGGCTACCGAGTCAGGCTAAATCTGAATTACTATCCTTGGATAATATAATCCTTGTCTACAAAGACTATTTATTTTCCATAGGTCATGGCCTGATACGTAAGCTTTGCTTTAGTCTCAGTATAGACATGATACAAGGTAGGCAGAGATGTCACTAATTTGTTCATATGCAGCCTTGAAATTCAGTCACAGATGAGGTTTTTAAAATAAGCAAAGATGATGGCATTATTCTGTTCAAATACACATGTAAGTTTTTTAGAACAACCTTTCTTAATGTACATTTTTCTTGAATGATAACTTTAGGTCTTTGCAAAGAGTCAGCCTGTGTGATTTCCAAGTTATGTGATAGGACTACTCATTACTGACATACATGCATCCTTGATAATTCAACCCCCATGGGGTTAACTTCTGTTTAATAACCAATTTCATTCCTATTCTCCATGCAGTGGCTGTCCTTTGCAGCCATGGCGCTACGTCACCCTATGACACAGTTAAGGTAAAAACATATTCTGGAACAGATTGTTCCCTGCTGTAATTCCTTTGAAGCCAACTCATTTTCATCAAGGGTGAACTCGGATCACAGACTTTTAAATTGGGCTCCTCAGTACTTATTGAAGGTAATCCAAAGAATGACTTCTTGTTTCAAAAAAATTCTCATGAAACCTTTTCAGGCACTACTGTGTACTATTTCAAGGCAGGATTATTTTATCTATAATATTAGTCTAACCTAAAATGTACAATAGCTTCTGAACTTTCCAAGACACAATTACCTTTTAAGCACCTGAAATGAAAATGTCATAGCAAAGATATTCTGAATGGATTTAATAAACTGATAATAGGTCTGGGTCTCCAGTCCTTAAGTAGGGCTTGTCTTTGGTTACTTAGCTCTAGTTTCTAGAACACAGAAAAGTTTACAAATGTTACTTCATCAGATGTTAAATCAATTATCCCTACTTTTCTTTTAAGCATAACACCTTTTTCCATTACCTTTCATTTTGTCTTGTGTTGCTCAATCTTTTTGTCCTCTGAACACAGATATGAGGAGCTATTCCAATTGTATTTAAATATTTTATGGTCTTGATGTTCTGTCTCCATGTCTTAACCTGTCTCTAACAAGACTGGGAGGTTGCATTAGTCTCAGGGATATAGAAATAGCTAAACTTTTGCAAGTTTCACATCAAATTTAATACCAAGAGCAGAGAAACAGTATTTTATGTAATTTCAAAAATGATCCATGACAGTCTGCTTGAATTGGAAGGGGCAAGTATGTAAACTCATAAAATCAAAATCAAATAGTCCACAACACATTTAGTATTTCAATTAACCAACAAGGAGGGTACAGTCACACAAACTGTATCATGTTAACAGATACCAGATGATTTTCCCCCTACAGAATATTAAAATTACAATACAAGTAGTAAAACAAAAAAAAGTCTAGCATGATACTGTCAAAACCATGTATATGGTTGGGGTGGTTTTTGTCCTGAAAGCCAGATGCTTATTCCCAATAAGGCAGGAATTTATTTTGAAAAGCTCTATTTAACGTTGATCCAGCCTCACCTTGAGAACTGTGTGCATTCCTGGGCCCCGCAATTAAAAATGGATGTAAAGGTACTTGAATACATCCAGAGGAGGGCAACAAAGCTGGTGATAGGGCCAGAAGGCATGTCCAGCTGGGCTTTGTCTGGTTTGGAGAAAAGGATGCTGAGGGGCAACCTCATTGCTCTCTACAGCTTCCTGAGGAGGGGAAGTGGAGAAGGAGGTGCTGATCTTTTCTCCCTGGTACCCAGTGATAGGACACATGGGAATGTTTAAGAGCCGCACTGTGGGGGTTTAGACTGGCTATTAGGAAGCATTTCTTTACTGAGACAGTGGTCAAACACTGTAACGGGCTTCATAGAGAAGTGGTTGATGCCCCAAGCCTGTCAGTGTTTAAGAGGCATTTGGACAATGACCCTAATAACATGCTTTAACTTGATCAGCCCTGAAGTGGTCAGGGAGTTGGACTAGATGATCATTGTAGGTCCCTTCCAACTGGAACTATTCTATTCTTTTCTATTCTGAATCTTAAAAATTTCAAAAACCCATAGAACGAGACAGCTACCTCCTGCTAACCTACATTTAAAATGGGATAGGGCTTGATCCATTTTTATGAAGCAGAGAGCAATACAGTTCCATCCTCACCCATTAAAACAGCAAGAGCTGAACACCATCTTTTCTTCTCTGTCATTTCTCCCAAACACTCTGACATGTTGGGTCTGCCAAACTTGACTCTCCCTTTCTCGTACGGTTCCCAATGCAGTTTGTCCCAGGAGATGGAGACAAGCTTCAAGTTAGTGGCACTGGTCTGACAGAGGAGTGAGAGACTAAGAGGTAAATTTCCCTTTACTCTCTCAGCTAAATCTACTTCTTAGTCATGTTGTAAAGGGTGTGAATCAGTTGTAAACAGAAAAGAACCTTACACCCTAGAAAAAATCCAGGTGATATCTTCTGCTCATGCACACATGAACCCCACACTATTCAACACCTGGACTTGCACAGAATACCACTATATCAAACATGAGCTATGTTTGGTCAGAACAAGCTCCATCTTGCCCACCTTTTCCTGTCTCTGATGACTATCAACAGTAAGCACCTAAGTACAAAAACTGAGCAAATATGTAGCAATACTTTTCCTGAATATTCTCCTAGCCCTTGACTTCAGAAGGAATTTCTGTGGAAATTCAGATTCTGCCCAGTGAGGCAGTGTATCACACTTCCTTCTAAAAAAAAAAGGTACAAAAGAAACTGAATTGTAACAACTGTTGGTCCCCAGAATTGGTAACTGTGTTCCTGGGGTAACAAAATGTAATTGTCAATGTACCATCTGTGTTGTACAATCTCTAACCACATTTTTAGCATCAGTCATGTAGCTCCTAGATGTCAATAGCTCATGTTAACATAAAAATAGAAACCCAACAGAATTGCGTACCCATTGTAATAATTGATTTTTTTATTTATCATTTCTTTAATTCAGTGGAGAAAAATGTACGTTTTGATGCACCTGCCCTAGGGTAAACAAATAAAACAATGCATCAAAACATGTTTTCTCCTTGTTTTCCCACAAGAATCCAACATTAATAGAAAGCACTCTACAATCAGGAATAGATTAGGTATCTAATTATTTGATGCAACCTTAAAACTGCAGGCTTATCAGACAGACATACCCTTCCCAGATACAAAATTGTATGCATCTTAGAAACTTAGCTTGAATTTTGTACTAAGGTTGCACTAGTAATTAAGTATCATATTTCTTAACAAGGCTACCACTTCCTATGTATAAATTAAACATTGAGACTTGGTACACATAGCATTATTTGGACATATGCCAAAATTCCTGATTGCAGCTGGCTAATTGCTGTATGATTTTAGATGCTACATTGTCCATTTTTAATTTTGTCACTTGTCTGCCATGCCAAAATCACTCACAGGAGCAGAAGCTACAATTAAAACTTCTGCAATATGCAAAGAGTGGCAAGAATGTGAATAACGTGCATGTAACAGAACTATTCCAGGTCAACCTTTGGCCTATGGGTTTCCTGAATTCAATTTATCTTCAGCAAGGCTTCATTGCATTCCTCCCACAACATCTAAACGTAGTCACCTGTGACACAGAATGAGCTCACTCCCCCAGAAACAGAAAAGGAAGGAAGGCACTGCTGTGTTATTAAACAGCTAAAGTTGCTATACACAAAAAACACTTGTATGAAATCAGAAAATCAAGGCAATGAAAATGCAGAAAGCCTGACAGTGTCACTGTCTTGTAGTGTAATCATTCCACTTCATGCTTTCATGCTTCTTCCTCTGAGATGTAGTCTATGAGGAGTTAAGTAACTCTATGAGAACATCAACCCTCATTAATTTCTACAGTCTCTGCCTTCATAGCTGAAAAAACACTTCAAATTACTACAGGAGTATAGCTTAAGAGGTGAAACTCAGAATGCATATTACTCTAAAGAGTAACTTAGGATTTTTAGAACAATCTCGTGACTTGAGGATTCAGCATTTTCAAATGCTCAAAAGTTGCAACATTACAACATAAAGCCTTTATTTTGCTTCCTAGACACAAGCTTAATTTCCCCCTCCTGCAGCTAGCAGATATCAAGAAGCTCCACCCTTTCCTCCTTAAGCATATGAGCTTTCCAATCACACTTTATCCCGCACACCAGATTATGTACCCAGCTTCCTCTCTGCATATTTCTTTGAGGGCACTACCAATCCTGAATAGACAATAGAGACAGTTTGCGAAGACAGGAAGGCCAGAATCCTTATGTGATTCATATTTACTCAAGACAATAACAACTTTCCTCTTGGAAGAAGCTGGAGGGCAGTGTTTATCATCATTATTGAGAGAAGCCCATAGGTTCAGATCCATTGAAAATGCTGGAAGAGAACAGCCATTTTTGAAAAGTTAAAGTTACAGTTCCTTCAAAGATGGAGAATGAACATCTCAATCTCTTAAGAAGGTGTCAATTGCAGAAAATGGTACTGTCTCCTTAATATTTTTTTGAGAATGTAAGCACACCAGAACATACCACAATTCACCCCCATAACAACGTTTAACATATACCTTGAGGATGATTTTTTCTGCTCATTCCAGACTCTTGCTTGAAGATGCCTCTTTATCTCCAAGGACCTCATGCCTAATTGAAATGGCAGCGAAAGTTACACAAGGAAAATGTGACCAAAGGACTCTTAACTATGACACTGGCCCTGATCAGTCACAAAGTCTGGAGAAGAAAAAATCCCCAAGCCAATGACTGTCCAGACATGCAATTAATTGCCTATTGAAATAGAAGCCCAGCACCAACATGCCTCTGAGTGAACTGGTGACAAACAAGCACAACAAAAGCATGCATATGAGAAAACCCTCAATTTTAAGAGAACTTGAAATAAAGTGATTTAGTTTTTTTCTGTTTTGTCATTCTTCACTCTGAAAAATAATGCAGCTCTAAAAGTCCTAATTTATACCGTATATACAAATATACTGCTTACATAATGCTGACCATACAAAAACTGAACATCTTCCAAAATATTATTTCTAGTATTAATGTTCATATAATGAACTTCTGAATTGGTGGTGGTGGTATCCCATTTCCACAAGTTCAAATTTTCTGGACTCTTGTTCTGATTGAGCTATTTCATACTGGTAAACAAAAGGTAAAAAAAAAAAAAACAGTGTGGACCACCATTTTTTACTTGTCTGTTTGCAAAATAAAAAGAGAAAAGCCATAAGAATCTATCACCAAGGAAATTATTTGATAATAAAATAGCAAGACGACCTTATGCACTCAGGGAGCAATGGGAAAGACTTCAGGGATTGTCATTGGACTGCCTGTAATACATTCTCATATAGAAATCAGGATTATCACATATTCATTTGCACATCTTAAAAAGAGAATAAGCTTAAATAAAACAAAAAGAAAGATTATCATATTTACTTCCTGGTTAGAAGCAGGATAGGAAATACATCAAAAAGTCACTGATGGGGATAGTTGCTACAGATCAACAACAAGAACTACAGAAGTTAATGCTTATGAAAATGAAATCTCAGTATCAGCCATTCAACAGTTCAGTACCTAAACATTAATGCTAGAAATACTGTTTTGGAAGAAATTTTTCATTTTCTTTTTGATGATCGCCATCACTTCATTACATTAGCAGAAAAACAGATGGTAATATCCCTCAAGAGATCAGTTGTGTTCTTGTGGAAAAAGTCTTAAAATAGCAGAAGAGAGATCAACATTAAGAATTGTATGTGCCAAAAGCTAACTTCCCGTACTGTATGATTACTATTCTTCACTAGGCTTAGAAAAGAAAATTTCCATTGTCAAATGTTTTTAATGTCAACCATTATCACTTTTGGAGGTGATAATTAGTCAGCTAACAGTACATGAGGAACATAAACTGAACACGTAATACGTTCTTTTCTAACTAAAATAAGAAGAATAATTACTCTTCCATTGCTGCAACATCCCAAAGTCAATAAAAGAGAATAGGTCTGAAAGCTGAGATAAAACAGGATAGGTATCCATCAGCAACAGTCTTCTCATTTTAAGTTCTGTCTAACTTCCACTAGAGGTTGAATTCCTTTTGAGAAATTCAGTTCTACCCATATTCTCCTACTGAGCTCTGTCCTAAACAGATTATTTTGCATAAAAAACCCTGCAAATTATCTCACAACCAGCTTCTCAGAATTTAATCAGCAAGAATTTAGTCATATACTTACTGTTTTGCCATGATGGAAGTTAACTTTTTTCATTAGATTGTATTATGGTTTTTATACGTATTGCACCTAAAAAACCCACTAAAATCAGCTTAATTCTCCTTATTCCAAAACTGAACTGTCTTCTAAACCTATTTCAGAGGTAATAATTTGCTAGATTTATAGTGAGTATGTTCTAAATTGATCTAATTAGAGTGTCTTGAGAATAAAGGTTGCAAGACCTATTCTGATTAAAGCACCAACTTTAGCAATTTATGGGTTTTTTTCTGAAACAAACTCCTTTGGGGCTGTGGTGGTTTATTGTTTTGCCTCAGCTACATAACTTGGAGAGGAAGAGGGTACAGTATCAGTTAGTCCTTATATTTGTCTTCAGAAATTATTAAAACCACTACAATTTTTGTGATATTCTAAGTATTCCTAATAAATGTAAAAAATACCACACTTTTCACAGCAATATCAGATAGTATAGGCAAAAAAAAAAAAAAAAAAGGGAAAGAAAGAAGGGGAGTTTTAAAAGGCTTTTGTTTACTCTTATTTTTAAGAAAGAGATCCCCAAATTACATGAGAGCTGTTAAAAATCAAAACTTTTTCCAGTTTTGGAAACAGAATGGCTTTTTTTCTTGTTGTTTTAGAGTGACAGCTAAACAGACATGATGACATGGGCCCATGGAATGGCTGAGAGGAGCTGTTTGGCAGGGGGTGGATCAGGAAAGAGGAAAGATACTAGATGTGATAGTGTTCTGAAGTGGATTATCTTCCCAGGATTGCTGTGGTGCCCCACTTTGCCAGGGACTTAACTCTGCAAGGTGCTGGGGGTTTTAGGCACTGATTCAGCAAAATACCCTAAAATCAAATATATCCTTAAGTATATCTACACACAGTGCCCTAGTGTAATATTACACACACCTTTAAACCAGCTTAATCTCCAGGAGCTGTCTGTCTGCAAAAATCATATTGTTGCACATAACCTCACTGCAGAAAAGCACCAGACGATAAGCTTATG
Source organism: Nipponia nippon (assembly GCF_047370975.1). Lineage (NCBI taxonomy): Eukaryota > Metazoa > Chordata > Aves > Pelecaniformes > Threskiornithidae > Nipponia > Nipponia nippon. The sequence continues at coordinate 63,562,419 of NW_028262290.1, forward strand.
GCACCTGCCCCAGTATTCAGAAATACACTCTGCAGGACAAATTAGCCTGCAGGACAAATTAGCCTGAATTGTTTGCCATACTGCCACTGATAATACCACTACCATGAGATTAAGTATTTCTCCAGTTTCCACTATAAGCAACACCTGTGGTAATGTGCCTCATCAGGTCAACTAGTCAGGAAAAAAACACACAAAACCCCCCGAACTAGAGAGACTTTCAGGTGTGCAAACTAAGACTTTACCTTGTCTAGATCCTTATATCATTACACCATAATGACACTCATATTCCAATGGAGGCCTGTAGGAATGTTAACTATGCCCCTGAGCAACTTCAATGTCACTGACCATTAAAATTCAGCAAACTACATCAGCATCCACTCAACAAAGAATGAAGGCGCCAGTGCAGACGCCCTAAATGCTGACAATGTAAAGTGTTGAAAATATACACAAGCTCAAAAAAAGCAAAACATTTTGTGTTTTCTGTGTGAACAACCACATAACAAGGCTACTCTTGCGATTGTACGTGGCTCAGTATTTAGCTGGACAGAAGAAGGCTGTTTCTTTTATTCAAAACTCAAAACCCTTAGCATCCATTGCTGACATTTCATCTGCCACTATATAAGAGCATCCCGGGTAAATTTGAGGATATGTGTTCACATACAAATAGAGAGACAGAAGATTAATTCATTGCATTTAAAGGTTTCAGATAGGGCCAGGCTAGTAAGTTAGGTATCTGTAAAGAGGGAACTGAAGCTTAGGGTTTTTTTAATAGGCAGAACTGGAAAACAATTTTAATGTTTCTCTTTTGTTCTTTCATCTTCAGTCATAAGCAAACAAATAAAGTCCCTTAATTCTTCCCCACATATTTCACTGAGGAATGGATGAAATGGATCAACCCAAATATAGAGAAAATCTATTACAAAATAAATCACCTTGACCAGGGAAGACACAAGGAAGAGGTTACAGTATGAGACACTGGTAACAGAATCCTGGGACAGGTTCACTCTTAAAACTTACCAAAAGACATTCAGGGTCACTTTTTCAGCTTTTGTTGAAAATTGAATGGTTTCTTCTCAGAAAGCATAAACAGGAATGAAATCTCTCGATTTTTACATTTACCTTTCCTCAATTCTTCAGTAATTACCATTCTAACTCTAAAAGACAGGTCTTTTGAGATCATAATTTGAGCAGTTCTTTTGTTGGCTGAAGAGATAATACACCAAGCACTTACATAAGAATCTGCTGTTGGAATATCTAGCCCATAGTACCTGAGTCTAAAAGCAGCAAAATTGCTGAGCATTAGCCATACCACCAGGTTCACAGTCAGTAGCCAAGATATGGTGACAGGCGTTCCCTATTACAATATCATCAATACAACCCTTCAAAATTATCTTTCCATCCACTGAATCAGTTAGTCCTGACAAACAGCAAAGACAAGAAACAGTTTCTAATCTTCTGTCATTTACATTATCCTTTCTTATTGAAGACCCAGTTTAAAGAAACACTTATCGATAAGCTTAAATGTATCCCTATAGCAGGAATTACTTAAATCTCACTGAATTTCTCAGTACTGTATCTTCTTCCCTAATGAAAAATGTCCTTTAATTGTGCAAGCCTGTAAGGCCTGACAGTTTGGCACTGGGGCTGTGTTTGAGTATCTTCATGGTACATCTCTGCTTTATTCCAGAGGTGTAATTCCATTGTGGACATACATTATCTTGGTATCTGTTTGAAAGGGTAGCTTAGGTTTCACAAAGCCAGCAAAATTTGTCAAGAGGCCTTAGTCAAAATGGCTCCCACAGACAACAATGCTCCACACCACTAGCAGTACCAAATTATCTCATTTAAAGCCAACCAAGGTATACTTATATGGCCTCCAGCCACACCTTGAAACCTGAGCAGTGATGACTTATTTATCCTCAAAATAACCCTCAGGAGTGTCTCTATTTTGTGTCCTATTACATTAACTTCTATACATCATAGTTTCAGTGAGGGAGTATTTTGAAATAAGATCATAAAATAACATTTGAACATTTCTTTATATGATCTCTGAAGGATGGACTTTACACCGGGTATTAGAGAGGTATTTCTACTAAGATCTTTCAAGAAGTATTCTATTTTAAGTATAAGATCTAGCAAGGCAATGATAGTACATCTCAAATAATACAAAGCATTACCATTTTTATTTTGTTATTTTAACACATGCAGCATTTTCTAATGTCAAATTGATTGGCACATACTACACAGGTTCCATTACTGTTGTTTACACTCGGTCATTATTTTAAAAAAAGCAAGTCCACATATTACAGGTCTACATGGGGCTAAGTAAGAAAATACAAATATCTCTCACAACAGTTTATTAACCAGATTTTTAAAAGAGCTCGTGCCAGCTTTACTCACCTTCCAACGTCAATGGTAGTAGACCTGAAGGCAGACAACACAGGTGCACGTTTTTCAGAATCATATTGTATACATTTATGTTTTTTCTAAAGTATAGCTCATAAGAAGCTCTACTAATAAACAACATCTTGGAGCTGAATTTGCCTCCAGTGAAAACAGTGATCTGAACACTGTGGACATACGGTATGTTAGAAATTTGGTTTTATTTATTTTCACTTAAGAAACATGCTATATTTTAGAAGGCCTCTCTACACTTCACAAATTTTTTAAAAACGCAAGATCACAGAGAAGAAAGAAAATCCTCTTGGGCAGCCTCACACTCTGCTGTGTTAATAGTGAACATAGCTATTCCTAGTTAACAAAAAGTTTACAAGCAGCAGCTTGGAAACAAGGTGACATGCTCCAGTTTAAGTAGAACTGAGGCACTAAAAACAAAATATCACTTCACTTGAGAAAAATCATAGGTTATAGTTGTATCGCTCTTTTGAATCACTAGTCAGACCCACCCTAATGAAAAGGGTGAGTTTTAGACCCTGATTGATTTCTGGGTGCTATGCTGAAAAGAAAGTACAGGAGCACAGTCCACCCACAGTGCACTTAAAGTAATTCAGAACTGACAGGCAATAAAAGAAATATTGTTCCTCTTCTCATTTAGAAGAACAAGAATAGCTGTGTGCAATTTTAGTTCTGAATTTGATAAGTGAAAAATGACTCATTTTATTAGGCAAAGACCATTTAAAATGTTAAAAAAGCCTGCCGCTGTAATTTGCATATTTTGAAAATGAAATTGGTTCATCATAGAACGTTTAAATATAGTACTATAAGATATAAAAAATTGTTTACATCATATTACTTTTTAGTTTTGTGTTATGTTAATGGTCATAAAAAATACACAATAAAAACATTATGTAGCTGTTCATATGTCTTTTAACATTTTGGACTATCAAGGTAGGCATGATTGGAAGACTAAAATTAATTTGCTTTACTTACACACAGCGATAAAACAAAAAGGAATGGACTAAAAGGGAGAACCTGTTTTGAATTGTATGCCTCTTCCCTGCATTTACAAATGGATATGCCCATCAAAACTGCAACTGCAAAACAGTTTATCATACATGTGACTCACAAAGTATATAAAAAAATTACCTTGTAGCTCTGTTGCATTGCTAGTTCTGTGCCCCAAATTAGGCAGGTAATGAAGATTTTACAGGTTGAGAGGTTGTCCTTAAATGCACATACAATTATCTCTCTCACATATGCACACACTTTTAATTAATGTATGTTGGTATAGCTGCATAGCCACCTTTCCTCCCTCTATCCTTTTTCCCATCTGTGCCATCAAAAAAGAGTGAGTGGTGTGGAGGCAGGATATGGTTACACACCCAAGCAGGAAACAGTTCAGTCAGGGTGCCTGGATAGATATTAATATATATGTAAAGTAAAATCTCAAGATAGGTTTAAAAAATCATGTTGACACCATTAGAAACTCACTATAGAATTACCACTTTGCTTTGTATAGTCAAAACATAAATATCCTCTATTTTGCCAGTTGCTTAATTTTAAAAGTTTGATTTAAGAGGCATGCTGGGGAAAAAAAGCCACTAGGAGTCAGAGTAGGAGTCAGAAAAGATGATTTAGTATTTAAGTCACTGGGCTGGAATTCAGGACACACAGTTCAACCAAGTTCACTGCAGACTTTTTTGTGTAATTTTAAAACCATCTAATTGAATCTCTCCATAAATCTCTTTTGTCTACAGTTTATTCAGGCTATGAACTCTTTGGGGAAAGAAGCAGGGGTTTTTATGTATATGAATGCTGCACCTAGCTCACTGGGCCTTGCAGTGGCCACTTACACCTGAAAAATGAATAATGAGGTTGTATGACCTTTGTGTTTCCCCCATCACTCACACCTGAGAGAGCCCCCAGTGAACATTTGCAAAGCAAATTGATTATCTTTCTCCCAAAACCTTCCTTCCTTCAGATGCCTGCAAATAAACTCAACTGCAGCTCAAAGTGGCATGCTCAGAAACCAGCGCTATACCAACCAGTATCATCTCATGCTTTGTTTTACTCTCCCCATTTTCCCTGTGCTTTTAGGAACAGATATTGTCTCTTTGTCCTGTGTTTTTACACCATCTACAACAGAGTACTGATCCATGACTTGGGATTATGGTGCTCCTGTGTTATCAAAAAACCCCACTTCCAATACACTGCCCTGACAGCCCCTGGGGAGCCCCTGCTCCTCCCAGCCCGTAGGGAGCCCCCTGCCTGTGCAGCACCCTGACAGTGATTTTGGAGCATCATTTTTATTCATTTGAAAAATAACAGTACAGTGGAATACTGCTTAAGCCACCTAGTTTTTATAATTTTATAATTTATAGTAAAATAATTTTACATTTTATATAAAATTGGTAATAATAAGCACTGCAACCAGAAGTCTCGGGCTACAAACTATTTGATAGCTTTATTTCTCTGAATTTTTCTTGGTCTGTGGTCTCTTTACCTCTATCAAGTCCCTCACTAAAGTTTAGCTTAAAGTACAGCTATCTCCACTTCTTATCAGGGTGTTGGAGGAAGAGGGGGGAATTGTAATCAAAAGTGTTACAACAGTTTTGCATTTCTTTTAATTTTATATTTCTTTTTAAGTAAAATCATTTCAATGCTATTTAACCTAGCTGACAAAAAGTTAAAATTAGTACCAAAGCAGAAGGGGAGAAAATGAGCACATAAACAATGAGAAAAGATGAATTTAGATGAAAACAAACTTATGAACAAGGTCTGGAATGAAATTGATTCATTTTTTGAAGAAAGCTCACTTCCCCTTTTTCACATTTTGAATCATTATCATGTAATGAGTAGTTTTCACAGAATATTAATATCTCACACGGCTTTTTTACTTGCTAGGTGATGCAGCATACTAAACTTTCAATTATGGAAAAAGGAAATTAGTGTTAATAACTTTGTAATGTAAAATCCTTTACTTAAAGAATGAACTTGTCACAAATGCTAATAAATTTTTCTTTTTTTTTGTTTGGGAAAAGTTGCATGTATTATACCAGGCCAATGGCCCAAATATTTGTAAAAGTCTATGAAGGAAAGAGCAAAACTGCAATGCCCTGAGAGCCAATAAAGCATTTTCTGATGAGATCTTGCTGATCTCAATACCTTTGGGAACATGTTTGACCTATCTAAGAAGTTGGAGAGTAGTTAATGAATCAAGGTGAGGTCCAATTTTCAAATGGTCCCAGAGTGTAATTTCACATGTGATCTCTTACATCCACTTCACGGCATATAAAATGTGCAAATATGTACACTGACATACAGAGTGAGGTGGAGTTCTGTATCTAACATATGCTCAATAGCCCACATGTTAAGAGTTCAGAAAAATTATCTCCTTATGACATTTACAGAAAGTGCAGCAGATCTGAAAATAGTCACAGCCAAATTTGGAGCACAAATATTCGGTGGTTCAGGTTCTGTCGGTACAATTTGCATTTTAAAGTTTGGAAATGGAGAGAGGAGTTGTGATTGGCACCAATTATTTGAGTAGCATAAAAAGTAATTCTGATTTTTAATTCCAGTTCAGTAGATTATAACAACTTGTCTTGAAACATCATGCAAGGATTGCAGGTGGTCAGCAGATAATGAAAAATCCTGTTTACAAAAGCTAAAATGTTTTAATTTTGAGGAAGTGATTATTTCCTTGAGTTGAGAAGCAGTGGAACAGTCTTTTACTTTTCGTGATAATCCAGAGAACCACCTTGTGGTGTTAGAGATTCAGTTTTGCATCAAAGCAGCCCAAGAAGAAAATTGTGCTTTGAGTTACACTGAGAAGAGATCTGAATGGAGGTTTCCCATTGCTCAATGTGAGTCTAGATATCAAGGCTTCCTTTTCTCTCTTTCATGTCAGCAAGCTCTGATTTAGGGAAAAAGTCTGAAAGATTGGAATAAATAAAACAAACAAACAAACAAACAACAAAAAAAAACCACTGCAGAGCAAAGCTTAGAGAAACCCTGAGAGTTGTTCTGGAAATGCGTAGCCATCTTTTATGCAGACTTGCTCCGGGTATTTAAATGTTGTCAAGGACAGCTCTAGACACAGATGAAATCACTAGCTGCCTAAGGTAGGACACTGCAGAAGGCAGCAAGAGAGCCATGAGTACTCCATCCTGTCAGTCTGTGCCAGTTCCCCAACATGCCTGGCTTGCTATTACAGTTGTTGTCAAACAGAGAGGCAGAAGGTCTTTCTTTTGGGGGAAAAAAAATATATGTGTGTATTTCCACTTCTTCCTTCTCATTCTTCACCTTGACAGTAGGTTTACATCAAAGGAAAAAGTGGAAAGATGAAATATGTGCTATTCACAGTTAAATATCCAAAAGCTTACAAATTACCAGATCCAATTTTGGACATCCATAATAGAGTCCCAAACTATTATCAGCACTTATCAGTTAGGAAGATGTTAAAATATCTGACTTGATCATTAAAAATGGCATTTATATGTATTAGTCCAAGATACAGGGCATACATAGTTTGGGTTGGTTTTTGTTTGTTTTTTTTTAATATGGGCAAGATGCTTTTGAACCTCTAAGTTCTGTGGAAACTTCTCCATCAAGTGGCATTTCCTTTTGGATTAAACCTACCTTTATTAAATCAAGTTCTGTTAAGCATAAATTGTTCACTATTGACCCAATTATCTAACTCATGTGTGTACTTACCTGCCCACATGTACTCTGGCAAATGCTATAATTACCCCGATGAATCACAATTAGAATTTTCATTTTACCTTGCAACTACCAGAAAGTAGTGGCTAGAGCATGACTTGATTATATAAATGCTACTGTATTTCCAGAATGACGACAGAGCTGGTAAAAAGTGTCATTAAATATAGCTCTAAATGAGCCACTCTGTTCAGCAGATAGAGAGAAAACAACAAAATAGGAAAGACCTGAAAAAAATCACGATAGTCTGATGTAAAAGCTGGAAGACAAAAAAAAAACACCAATAAGCTCAAATTAAAAGCCTTCGTAGGAAGGATTTTAAAGTGGGAAGACGGAAAACATATTACATAACGTAGTACTCAAAAGGCAGGAAACACATAGCTGTGATTCTTCTCCAGTTTTCTAATGTGCTTAAAGCCACTCATTTACACACAGACTATACATATGAAGCCACTGAAAAACCACAGCTATTTCTGCCAGTGTTCACTGTCATTTACACTCAGCAGACTACCTCCAGATCCCTTTTCTGAAGGGTGCTTATTTCAAATGCCCTGTGACTGGAGGACACAAACTTTTTTCTTACAGATATGTAATGTCATGGTGAAGTCCAGCTATGTGCTGCCTTCTGACAACTCTTCAAATCATGGAAACCAGAAGTTGAAAAGGACATGAGAACATTTGCAACGCTATTAAGAGAACTAGATGAGGGTGTCCTTGAGCTCTGCACAGTAGGACCCAACAGATAACACCAGTTTTTGTTTGCTTTGGTTTACTTTGGCTTCCCTTTTTTGAAAGAAATGTTAGAAAATACTTCCTATATTTGCTTAGAAACTGATCAGTGAACTTCCAGCTATTGTAGCTACATCTCCATAGAGTGGCATCATGATTTAAGAAGGCATCTTTATTTAGAAAAATGTTTAAGCAAATACTTCAAGGGAATTTTCTTCAGGGGTAAACATGTGCCTTCTGAAACAGCTATTGATGATCATGATAACTTCTAATCCACCTGAGGGTTATTAAGTTACCAATCAAAATATTTTTTTCAATTTAAATTCACCTCTTCTAAGTCTAAACTTTAAAAATATGTAGAAGAATAATATATGTTTGGATATAGTTTAGGTTCTGATGCATGGGACTGAATTTGAGGCTTTGTTTCTCTTTTTAAATGTTGATCATCTCCTTTTAAATCTTGATTAGAAGTTATTAGGAGGTGGGAGGATTTGTTTGGGTTTTTTTAAATGTCTTTATACTTTTAGGGGAAGAAAGTACTATTTTTCGTGGGGCAAATCCTAGTCTGATTTTGATAAGAACACACAAGAAAAAATGCAAAACCAGTTTCTAAAATTTAAAAAGACTGGAGCAGCAACTACCATGGCTTTGTCAAGAACAAAGCTTGTTAAACCCCTCTAAATGCCTTTATGGCATGGCAACAGGCCTTACAGACAGAGGGGATGCTGTAGGTGTTACACAGCTCAACCTCTGGCACTGTTTCATGTGGCATATTCAAAGCAAGCCAGAGCAAATAAGTCTAGCTGAAATTGCTGTTAGGTGAGTGCAAAAGAAAGAAAAAAATTACTTACAGAATATCAGTGGTTCACAGTAAAACTGTGATGAAGATTGTATTAGATTACAGTGGTCTCTCCAGGATCTGGTACTATTCAGTACTGTCAGAAGACTATGGTAAATGTAATAGGCTTATGAGATTGGAAGAAGATATGAAGCTGGAACAGACTGCAAATACACTGAGGGAGATTATAACTCCAAACAAATTAGAAAAATGACCTACAAAAAGAGGAAAACAAAAATCATTAAAGATACATGCTTATGGGAATAATCCAACTCACACAAACAGAGAATGGCAAAACTGACCTTAAAATTTAGTCCATAGTGAATCACGACCTGAAAATAGTCAACATAGTGCTGTAAAAAAACTGCAAAGCACCATACAGAATGCATAAACAGGAGAGTAACAGACAAGTAATGCATCTTCTTCAGTCCATACTGTTAAGTCTTCAATCATAGATCTTGCCCAGTTTGGGGATCCACAGTTCAGGAAGGGCACAATCAAAGCAAACAATCCAGAGAATGATCAGAGATCTCAGAAACCTATTCTATGAGAAAAGGCTGCTAGAAGGCTGAAGAGAAATATGATAACTGTCCTCAAATGCATAAATGGATGCTACAAAGAGGGAATAAATTACGCAGAAACAATGGCGTGAAGTTGCAGCAGGAAATAACTAAATTAGACATTTAGGAAAACTTTATAGTGGTGAAGAAGGTGGAACACCAAACCATATCCCTTGAGAAGATGTCTTCCATCACTGGAGTCCTTTAAGGATACAATAAACAAACACCTGTCAAAATTTTTATTTATTTATATGTGCTTGTTCCACCATGAAAGGAGATTACCTAGGTGATCTCCGAAAGGCTCATCAGATCTTACTTTTGTTGGTTTTTTTAATTCTACTTTTTTATATATTTATATAAAACTCTAATTTTCAACATTCATGTAAATATGAAAGTTTTTAAAAAAAATATTGAAAAGTATTTAGTTGTTCATTAGCACCACTGCAAAATTCACATTCTTGTAAGACTAGTCATGATTTTATTTTGTACCTCAGGAAACGTGATTTCCCCTCCCTCCCCCCCTGCCCAGAAGAGACAGGATGGGCTTGTATCTTAGTTTCATAAGAGGTAGCCATGTCCTTCAGTGATAATCATCACCTGCATCTTGGAAGCAACTCACCATCTTTACTTCCTTTCTTCATTATTGGACCAAATCCCCTTATGCTCCAAATACATTCTACCTACTATGGTCATAAACATGGATTTATGTATTAAAAAGCTTGAGATTATTCTTGCTTTGGAGAGTTCTTCAAAATAATAGTAGAAATATTACCTGTTTTCATGTAGAGCAGACATTGTCCATGTTTGACCAATAACACCAATTGACCTATTCAACTCAGTAAAGGAAACTTATGAAGCAGATCAATTTCTAAGCTTTTTCCTCAAGACACTATAAAGTATTTAAAGCACAAACGTCTCTGGGTCTGAATTCTCAAATATCCCACATCTAAGAGATAATTAAGACATCAAACCTAAGTATTGCTTACATTTACTAAGCAATTCAAGGAGCGTTGTTCACTCTGATATGCACAAAGCTGTGCTATTTTGTAATGCTTTTAAAGCCTAGGTTATAACATCATCTTGCTCTGCAGAGGTATGTTTTGCACAATGAAAACAGCATTATGGCCAGACAAAAATATCTACATCCCCCACTAACCTTTTGAAATACACCTAAATGACAGCTATGCTATTTAAATACATACATTTATTTTTAAAGCTGTTAACTATCATTACGGAAAGGTTTGATTGCTAGCAACATGGCAGTCACCTCTTACACCTCTGCATTAGTAAGTGCAAGCTACTTATTCCTGCAGAACATCTCTTGGACACAGTATTAATAACACCGCCTCTAACATTTCCAGGTGCTCAGCCTATGAAACTAAATGTATGGCATATGAAAAGGTAACACTGTTCTGTAGAATCCAATCTAAATAAAGAGGTACATTATGCATTTCCTACATGCGTTTTGGCTGTGATACATTACCAGAGCAAGACATCCCCTTTAGTCAGTACAGACAAGGACAGAGTTCAGTCATTTTCATCGTATTGGACACTCAGAAATTTAAAAAAAACATGGCTGTTGAAAAAACTTTCTGCAACCTCTTTCAATGCTACACCTTTGGTTTATGCAATTTGGAGGCGAAAAATTTATGTTCCTAACCATTTTACACACTATTACAAATGGAATCTAGGACCATACTAACTTTCCCCATATGAATGTGGCATAGGTAAAATAGGCAAACTGGTATGAACAACTCTATATTATCACAGTACCGTATTCTGTATCAAGAAAATAATTTAGGCCTTAATTGTAATATAAACTTGTCAAAGTCTTTACCCACGAACAATGATCTGTCTTCAAATCAATCATGCACTTTCATACCTAGGTCCAGACTTTTTCAAGAAAGGACATAGTCTACTTTGGAAAACACATATTATTTTGCCTGCATATTCTAAGATATTTCCACAAATGTATAAAATTTTATTCCTTTCCTACCTTTGCTAAAAGTGCCTCCTAAAAACTGGTATGTTCTACGTATGGATTCTTCCCATCCTACTCTACAATTATATTCTTCAGTTGTAGTAAGGTCACATTTCGGTAAGGAAAATAGTTTTGACTGTATGCGTTAGAAAAATCCAACACTTGTTAAATGCAAAACAGACCTAAACCCCAACAGTCTCTTGTACTTTATGAACAAGAGGAGAAAAAATAAATTTTATGGTTGATTAAAAGTATTTATCCACAAACTATAACAGAAAAGATCAGCTAAATATTAAGAAATGTAGTTCAATCAGATTTCCATTCAACAGTGAGAACAATACATATAAAAATAAAAATCCAAAACTCTGATGCTAATTGCATTTAGAAGAGAGCTAAATGTTCTATTGTTCTTTCAAAATCTGGAGACTTTTTCCTTAGAGTCAAAACCAGTGAAACATTTTGTCATCATCTGATGTTAATTAATAGCTTCGTACTGACCTCAGCAAGCACAGATGTTTTGCAAGGTGCATTCTGTTAAAAGCTATTGATAGTTTAAACAATTCATAGTAACTAGCTCTGTCTTCATCCTCCTTGCATTTCTCATGCCCTAAACTAATTAAAACTAGGAATGATTACTAGTAATTTAATGAAAAAGGCAATAATCTTCACCCTTACTGAAATTGTTTTGACTTGGTACAGCACTTACATTTTCCAAGCTAATCTGTAAACTAAACAATGAAGAGCACTAAATGTAAAGAGGGTTAAAATGTGAAATTCAGAGTGAAGACAATCAGTGAAGATGCAATCGTTCATGGGAATGCAGAGTGGCTGTGGGAAGTCGAGATGAACTTACTAATTAAACAGTGCTATTAATTTAACAGCTCAGAAAAAGCAATGTTTTGCTGAATTGAGATATTACTTTATTGCTAATATGTAAGCAGACATTTGAACAGGCAGAGAGCATCACGTCCTTCCTGGCACTCAGAAGTACATTATGAAATATTCCTGTACAATCCCAGCAACAGCCCCCACCCTAAACCTAGACTGTTGTATACGGGCATGCACAGCCATCTATTTTGAGAAAAGAAGTCTGTGCTTTATAAAGCCAAAAGGTTAATACTCAGTCTCATGTTCTGTGTCTGTGACAAATTAATAAACTTCAGTGAGTTTAAGTCGATGGACTTATAGAGCAAACCAAAAAGTACACAAGACCCTCCAGCAGTCAATAGCCTCATAGCCCTGACATTACCTGAAGAACTGGGTCTTCTACCACATGCTGTCATAAATGGTGATGATTTGCGATGCACAACAGCCCCAGCAAAAGTATCTGGACAAAGTTTTAGCAGGAATAGAACAATCAGAATCTCTGTATAGTTAACCACTGCTTTCTATGAATTAAAGCCATCAAATTTAACATGCTTTTATAACCCTCCAAATTTCCAGTCCCTAAAATCTCTGCTGCTGTCCCACAGCAATTGGAATTCACTGGTACCAAGTACTCCTTGTTGTGGAGATGTAGAAACAGTTCTGTAGCCACACTTGGCAGTAAATCTGGAAGAGAAGGACTTGTATAACTTTGTAGTGCTCCTACCAAGGCCACTGACAGCTCATATCATACCTCTGTCTGTGACCATCTTCCCCACCTTTCTGCCAGTTACAGGTCTTGCAGCACAACTTATGGAGCGAAAGGAGTGCACCTCTTCCAATATGAAGTTTAGCACCTTGCTTAAGACTACTTTTACCGGCAGCATTGACTCACTACTGCTCTTTACCCAGAAGCAGCTAAGGTACAAATATGTTCTGATTTTTTGACCTTGCCATGATAACAATAGCTTCAAGCAGGAAGGTGGTAACCATCTATTGGTGAGGACCACTGCAGCTGTTTCCTAAGGGATTGCAAACAGAATCCTAATTGAACTTCCAGGCTATATACAGCCTACTAAATTAAAACTGCCAGGAACATGCCAATCCTTGAAGCCAGCTGACAAGGATCACCTTGCATTTATGGTGGTAAAACCTTTTAGCCTCTGACCCAAACTGGCTACATGGTAACAGCTGTTGGCCGTGGGCCCTGACACATTTTTAACTCTATTTATGCCCAGGTACTGTTTCAGAATGATGCACTCCCGTGCATGGCAACCTTCCCAGGGAATAAATTAAAAGTACAGGTGTAGATGCAGAATCCTTTTTGATATTGTCAAAATTCAACTTATGGATGCACGGGTTGGTGTTAAGACTGTGCTAGGTGGGGAGTGCCATTTTCTTTTCCTCACACCATTAAGGTGTCAAGGTGCAAGAGATTTCTGCCAGTTCCTTATGTAATAATGTATCATAACATCCTTTCTTCTTGGATAGGATATTTGAATGTATCATAAGATCATATCTTTTTGGTCCTTTTCATTCTTAAACTTGTAAGACCAAACATTGGAGCCACAAAATAATATCAAATTTTCATTCAACATCTTAAAATGGCAAATATTTTGTTTATTCTTAAGACTGACACTTCAAAATGTCAGCCTTTCCTTACATACACTTTTTTCCCTAGCCCAAGTTTATTTATACTTTTAAGACTACTTGGATCAAGTGCCATCATATAAAGCAAACAAGTCAGATAAACCAAAAACAGGTCAAAGGACTAATACTATTTTCCCCTCAGTGGAGCTACAGCAAAACATAGCCACCTGGTGCCACAGAACTCTTCCTGGAATCTAATCAAAGAAGGGCTGAAAATGCCACAAACATAGGCTACTCAAAAATGAGAGAGACTGGAAATTTCCAGAGGGACATGTTCATGAGTTTTCTAACAGTCAAGTTAATTTTTTTTTTTTCCAAATTATATTTTGATCCTCAGCTAGAGTGAATCTCTGAAGTTGTTGCACTGTGTCTATACTTTTTTCACTCTTCAGCTTGTGAACAGCTTACTGAAAACCACCTGTATTTATGCCAACATTTTTTTAAAATTACAGCCAGCTTTGGCAGTCAAGCAGCTGAACCAGATGCACCAATGTAATTGCTGGAAAATGAAAATAAAAATACAAGAATTCAGAATCCTGACAGGGAATGACTAGTACTAAAAAATACCTTATCTGATCTCCAGAGCACACAGCGCAAGAGGACTCCAGGTTTGGAGGCAATCTCTAAGTTAGCTAACATAAAGCCTATCTCAGATATATATAGATTACACTGAAGCTTTGATACTTTTTTCCACAGAATAAACATTTGTATATTCTATCATAACTGTGCTTTTCTAGGGAAGGCATAGAAATCTTGCCTCATAAAGGGTTTTTTTTTGTAGTTGCTCTGTAGCACAATGAATTGAACTGTTGCACTCACTATGATAACATACTGCTATGTATGTTACACAAGATCATAGAATCATAGAATGTCCTGAGTTGGAAGGGACCCACAAGGATCATCGAGTCCAACTCCTGTCCCTGCATAGGACAACCCCAAAATTCACACCATATGTCTGAGGATGTTGTCCCAATGCTTCTTGAATATTGATGTTTAACAAAGTACATTGATGTTTAACAAAGTACAATGTACTATAATGTTTCTGCATTTTATTTTTTGCACATGCTTTCTGTACATCAAGTATAGCAAAATATCCTATATTGGATAGAAGGCAACTGCTCTTGTGTGGGCTTTTTTTCACATAGGCTTTAGTTGTTTTATTCCCACCGGGGCAGAAGAAATCATTGGCACCCTTGCTTCCTTTTCCTACCAAAAATATGGTCAGAAGTTTTGTGATACTAACGTTATTCTCCCTGCTCCAAAGACTGACCTTAGCAGATGAACTTCATTTTGGAGGAAGAAGTCTGGGAATATTTCAGTGTAACTAGTTTCCTTTATATATCTATTTACTACCCATGGAACAGAAATCATCATCCTGCTTTGGCCCACTCCACTCAGGGATCTCTTCCGAAGACAAGGCTCAGGAAGACATACTTTCCAACATCTGTATTGAAGTGTGATGACACAATGAATACTTCTAAATCATCTTTCCCATTGATATCTCCACCACCACAAAGACACAATATTTGAGTTTCCAGCACCAAGGGGATGGGGTTAGCTTTAATATTTTGAAGCATGAAATATTTCCTTTTTAAAAATTTCCTCACAGTGATATTCAGCCAAGAATTAAACCATTCTACTATTGTAAAGTTATGCATCTTAGATGAAATCGTCACTAACAAAATTCTTACCCTACCCCCAGGCCCAGGTTTTCACTTAAGCTGCAACAGATTAAATAGAACTCTTCATTATGCAGCATAAATTAGATACCTCCAGAGAATGGAACAAACTCAGGATTCAGCACACAGGCTTGCTCTAGGGAGAGGTGTTAGGTTTTCTTTAACCCAGGATTGAATCAGTGATCCTGTTTACTGGTGGAGTCCACACAGAGCTGCACCTGCACAGCTGAAAAGATAATGAACTACAGCAAGGGAACAAGCCTCTGGGAAAAGAGGAAGATTTTACAGATGAAAACCAGCTCACCACAAGACTATGCCCCGACACTGGGCTCAGGGTTTTGTATTATTTCCTCCCATTTGCCTTACAGACAACTTGTTAAAAACATGCATACAAAAGATTTCTCTTTTTGCAATAAACTGAAATAAAATGTTATTCCTTCTCAAGACTTCAAAATACTTTAGCACCCACGAAACATTAAACAAGCTCCCATCAGTCAGTGGAAAGTCTTTTAGTAATGCTAATGAGCTTTGTATCAAAACCAATAAAGGTTCCTGTCATTATCACCTGTTATCACCTTATATCACCTCATTACATTCACACATTTATAATACAAGTATAATTAGCTGCTAACCTTGCTTATGATCCACATCAGCTTTACAGAATTATAAGAAATATGATTTTATTAACTTGATGGGGTTTTTTCATCTCTCCCCCATTTTTTTTCTCATTAATTTAATCAAAAGTATATAATTAAAAATTATATAGAAATGCTAAAGCTTCTGTAGAGTATCACATTTGCCATTGGCCCTGCTGGAAAAGGGTCTTGATTTCACCATGTGTTGTTTCTATGCAGTCTCTCAGCAACAGGTAATAATTTCATTCTTTGCTGCCTGTACCTGAATAACCAGCTTTTCAACAACTGAACTTCTGTTGGAGACAGAATAGAAGAATTAGCAATTCGGCGCACACCTGCAGTGCAAATGTTGCCTCTCTGGGGAATATTACATCTATATCCTCAGCGTAGCTAGACAGAAAAGTAAGCATCCAGCAGAAGAAATTTTTGCAAAGGTACTGGCTACCAAAATCAGACCAAATGCTGCAGCAAACTCAGCTTAAATCATTGTCTCAGCAGTGCAGGGGAGCTCTGGTTTTTTATTTTTTAATTTTTTTTAATAAAAACTTATCAATGGAGAATAAAAATGTGCAGGATAGTGAACAATGCTGTCACATAGTAGATATCAAATAAGAATTTTTTTGCCACCTCTGAGCGACCATAGCCATAGGCAATCCACACTGGGACAGGGACACAAGGACCGACGGACTGCAGCCATGGGCGACGCACTCCAGGGCAGAGGAAAACCAGTAAGAAGGGCAGAGGAGCAACAGAGAGAAAGTGTTACACACAGTCCTCAGCATCCTGCACCGCCTCCCCAAAGGAACTGGGAAGCACTGAGTGTGACATCCAGTGAAAGGGGAGGTGAAACCACAGTGGGGGAGGAGAGGTGTTGGAATGAAATTGAGCTGGAGGGAGGGGTGTTTCCTTCCCAAGGTGTTTGATTGTTTATTTTCTGTTTCTAATAACCTGAATCAGTGATGAAAAGTTTGTGTTAATTAGAGGTAATTAGCAAAATTAAGTAAAATTCCAAGCTCAGCTACTTTTGCCTGCAACAATGGGTATTACAGGTATCCTGCCTATATCTACCTATCAGCTAGACACAAATCCTGTATGGTTTTTAGAGCTTGAGTCAAGTTTCTGTTGCATTTCATGCCCATTTCCCATGACTACCATTGTCAACTGAGAGGCACCTGACTTCTGTTCACATTCCACTCAAATGAAAAAGAACCCGAAGTACCGAATTCAGGCTAGCTGTAATGAGCAGGGGTTTTCATGTCCTTGTGTGGTCAGGTTACCAGAACAAGATCCAGCTGATCTTCTGTCATACTGTTCTCCTTGCTATTAGAGATCTCTTAAATTAAGTCTTCTATTACCTGACTGTATAGAGAAAGGAAAGTCACTTCAAAACTCTGAAAATGGATACAAACAATAAACTCCCACTTTTAACATGCTATTTTGCCAATAAATACAGACCTGAAGCAGCACATAAAAATTCTAAGTGGGGAAGAAGCTATCAATCTTACTTCACCAGTATTTTTGGATAAGGACAGTTCCACACAATCCTCAAGTCACTAATACCCCAGTCCTTTGATTTTTTTTTTTTTAACTTATAACATGAGTTTATATGTGAATGTTCATTTGTTTGAAATATTAGAATGCCAACATACAAAGATAACAACAGAAACCAACTCTCAGAGAACTACACGAGACAAAATACATCATCACACCTCTCAGAAAGGCATTTTCACTTGCTTTTCTGGGCTTAGATTTGTCATGTATTTGGGTCGAGAAATATGAGGCTGTAACCATAATCTTACAATGAAACAGCTGAAACTTGAAAACACTATAGCATTAACTGTTAGTAAAAATGAAAACCTGAGTGTTTTATTTTTCTTTCATTTATAATTTTGGATTCAGAAATCAACTTGCATAATTTACTAGCACAACAATCATTAGGGATTTAAGGAGACTCTGTAGCGCAGTTGCACATTTGTTGTGTGTACATTTTGCTGTCAGCCTACAAGTACCTGTAACTGAAATAACACACAGCTACCAAATGCCTTTGTGGACCTAGACATGAACTCCTGGGAGCTAGTAAGCACTGACATGAAGGAAAACCCCAATTTTAGTGGAACTTTTTCCACTTTTCATACTAAACGTACCGTAACCATATCCCTGTTAGGAAGATAGGTACTGCATATTCATCTCATGACTGCATTCACTGGAGACTTCCACCCAGGGTGGGATTCACCTTATTCTGCCTCCTAAAAGTTCAGGATCTGGTCAAGATGTGTTTACTATGAGAAGTATAGTTGTGTGGTGAGTACTCATTAACCATCTCTTACCCTAAGCCACTAGGAACATGATCAAATTCAGCATAAAAGTTTGCAACTATTATGTATTAGAGCTGCATTTGGATGAAGTGTGTATCATTCCCAAAGGTTCATTATTGGTTTTACTTTCATTTTAGAACCAGCTCCTTCCTCTGCCATGGTGGTACTCAAGACATATTCATAAAAGAAACAGTTTGACATGTCACATAGGGATAATGAAAGCTCTCTCACATGTGTGAGAATATCTGATAATGAATTAATTGTACATAAAGAAATTTACTAAAAGTGAGTTAAAGTCACACAAGTGGGATTTTGGATACTTCCTTTAAAAAAAACAAATTTAATCCATTCCCTCTCCCCTCCCCTCCTCCCAACTTTTTAGAAAGTATTTAAGGTTACAGCATGTATAGGCTAAGAAATCTTTATTATATCAAAACCCCAAATCATATACTAGGTAAAATTCAGAAGCAAAGTTAAAATAACAGGCCAGTGCAGGTGAACAAATTGTAATGGAAACGCAGAACTGTAAAAATTGGAGTCTTCTTATCTTGGATGCAGAAATGATGATTCTATGATATTTGTCATAGGCAGAAGGGGAGGGGGAGGTAAAGTACTTTGATACGAGCTAAATTTAGTGCGAGATTCAAAAGCCATAAGATAATACTGCTGCAATTGAAAAGATGAAAACTTCAGTTTCATACCCCACAAAACTGATGTTCAGTGTTACAGCTGACTTAACTTGAAATATATTTTTATCCACACCATACCTTATTATCTCCTTGCCAGAGTTGCTCTCTTTTTAATTAAAAAAATGAAGCTTTTCACTATAGCTCCTGAAAAAAATAACAGTGATTAAAAAAAATAGTCTTTAAAAATTGAATTCGCAAGGTAACAGTTAGCTGAACGTTTAGAAGAACTGCCCTGGCGACTTCAACTATAACAGTAACTCTGCCTATGCCATTTTTTTGAAGCTCACTATTAAAATCAGAAGATCAAATTGTAAAAATAACACTTTAAAAAAAGTGAAAGATACTTAAATTTTTAAGACAAACACTGGTAAACATGGCCTGGGAGAAATTTTGCACCAGAGAATGTTTTGGGGCCTTTTGGGTGTTTAAAAGAAATATTAGGCATAGGGTTACAATAGACAGCAAGAGCAAGTCAGGATCTTCAGCTGCAGCAGCCCCAGCAAGGGGCTGCCAAAACCTAGTGTGAGCTGCAAGAGCTTTTTTTTTTCAGCAGAAAGTTTGTAGTTACTGTTAAGGTAGAGACAAAGGAAAAGGTTAGATCTGCAGGTGCAGTGGGGCTGGAAAGCAGCTGCCCAGGCAAAGAGCAGGCTGCAGAGGGACCTGTCCTGGGAGAAAGTTTGCATCAGGGCCATGCCTCCAGGGCTCTGCAGATTTTTTAACATTATGTTTAGAATGTGGGTTAAGGCAAAGAGAAAACCTAGATTTTCCTGTGAGTGGGGCTATCAATTGCCTGTCCTCCTAGGTGTACGCTTCCACTGCTTCTGAGCTGGGGGAAACTTTTCTTTACTTATTGAAATATGGGGGGGGGGAGGTATCTGAGTTTGTTTAAGGTAAGGTTGTTCTCATGTTTCATCAGGTCAAGCTCAGCTATATCAGCTGTATTCTCAGGATAGCCCAGTCATCATTATCTTGGTGAACTCGACCTCTTCCTCTGATGCCCTTTCATACCAGTGTTTGGCTGTCAAGAAAAAAAGGCCACTGGCCATTTGACTTAATATTCATCCATCTGTTTTGCATTTTTAGCAGTTTAACTCATTGCCTTTGGTCATTTTGTTCCATAAATTTTGTCCTAAGAAAGAAATAGAAAGGGGGTTAGGAAGTCCTATTTGTGCTTTATGGTTTAATTCTCATTTTACTTACAGTGGCATCAATCTGGTATGTTAAATAAAACAGTGAAGTTATACAGTGAGTAATGGGTGAAAACTATTTCACTTCTCCTGAATCATAACAAATGACAAGGTGTTTCCAACAGTTCTTAAATCAATTGTCCTCTGTCCTGAGAGGAATCTTGATCTTTATCATTATCACACCGCTTATTAATTGGTTCAGTACTATTAAGAAACAGCACTATTGGAAGATCTCCAGGCATTACGAACCTAAGAACAACCATGTTTGTTACAGCCTGGCTCTTTCTGACACTATGATTCCCCTTTTTGCCTCTTCCTGGGGTTCACCTTGCTCTGAGCTGGATGCTACACAAGCACTTCCTTCAGGGTAACCATGGGAACCGAACTCAGAGCATCATCTGGGATGCGAAGGCTTGACCAATGTTTTTAACTTACAGTGATGCTTTGTTTTAAGGATCCAGGCCTATGAGTATAAAGGTTTTTACAGACTAGTGCTTTCCCTACTGGAAAAACACAGTGAAGGTCAGTTGTTGAAAATATTAATTCTGCATTTCAAGCAGAGATTTATAGTTCTGCATAGAAAACTGTCCTTTTCAGTGAATAACTGCAGCAATAAGAAAATAAAACCATCTATCATGAATGCATGAATTCTTAGTAATCCCATGACCAATTTAAACAATGCACCCATAAAACTGGAAATCTTGAGTTCTCTTTCTGTGTAACCCACTGGGTGTTAATCTTGTTCAAGTTACTCAAACCACCTATTCCTCAGTCTCTGTGCGTTAACCTACATCAAGTACGTAAATACTTGGTTGCTGAGCCATTTCATTAATTCAAGTTTGTTAAGCTGATTCCCCGGACAGAGTTAGTACAGAAAACCTTAATATTAAAGTTATGATTGGTCATAGTGAGACGGCATGGCCAAGACAACTTGAATATAAGAAAACTGTAACCTACAAAGCCTCCTGAGCAGACACAACTGAACTTGATATCTAAGAAAAACATGGTATCATCTGAGATTTCTTCCATATTCTTTGTTTTGTTTGGACCATTAATATTCCAAGCACAGTTTCTTCCTCCGTTTGAGCTTCTGTTGCTTGACTGGTAAAAATGTTTGTTTTGGTTTTTTTTTTTCCCATTTAAAAGAAGTTTTGTTTATGTTCAATTTTTTTGAGAAAGACTCAGGACTACTGACTAGACTACATTTTAGTGACTGATCCATTCTTAACACAATAATTTACCCTCCTGTTTGTTTGTACCTTGGCCCTAACCTTCTGTCTACCTCCCATACCCTTTCCTCACTAATAAACAATTACTCTCAGATCTGCACACAGAGAAACTCGGTATGTACTCCCAGTGATGCCAATACTGACTAAAGTTGTAGCCTAAAGCTCAGATGGGTGGAAATCTACCTTTTTAATAACACACCAAGTGCACAGAAATTAATATTTTAACTGAGAGAGGTCTATGTTAATAGCAGCATAACGACTTAGCCGCCCAACTCTGCTTTCCCACCCTTTCAACCTTCATGCCATACAAGTTTCTACTGTGTTCATCTTTGAACCTTACAGCTGTCCTCTGTTCATTGTCTGTAACAGTAATCCCAGATTTCTTTTTGCCTCAAACAATACTGCAGTATCACACTAGGATATACCAGTGAGTTTAATGGATCCCTGACTCTTCAAAATATACTGACTGGGTATAAAAAGCACTCACTTTCAAGTAAAAACAGCATCTGTAATGACCCAATCTAAAGGAATCTTATAATTTTCAGTGCCTAAGGCTCTAGTAATAGTCGACAGTCACTCTTTGAAAAAGCATTACATAGATGTTTTCACCAACACATGAGTAGAATATACCAAGTGAAGTCTGAGGTCAATTAGGCAAATTTCAAGTTTATCTGCATGATTCTTTTCTGTTTTCCAATAAATGCTTAACTTAGAAAACATGACAAGTAATGTAGACACCTTTACAGTAACATAAAGTATTCTCTTGCTTTCACCACAAACCATAAATTTATTCAGAACTGTGTTAAAATCCTGCTTCTACTCTCTAAAAAAGTATACCAAAAATTTTTATATAGCATTAGATTACTGTATATTTATTGCATGCCTTTTTATAATTGTTGATGCTGTTACAATATCAAGGCTAATTTCTTATAGGCCAATTGCTGTCAAGCCTGTATTTACTTTGATTCTAATGCTACCTTCTAATCAAGAAGCCAAATTGAGGTTCTCAGGACAAAGTTAAGAAATCAGGCAGCAAGTATTTCAAATTAAATTGATGTGGTAAAAACAGAAGCTCTGCAATGATGGCATTTACCCTAGAGGAGGATCTATATTTGAGCCTGTTACCATCCAACAACTCAGAGAGCATTTCAGAGATGAAATGTCTTTTATTTTCCTAAAATAAAAAAACACTGAATAACATCCTTATCCAAATGCTGGAACTGAGTAAATAGAAGGAACACCAACATTGAATACTCTGTTTCTGAAAGAGGACATCATCTTATTTCTACCATATTTGTAAGGTGTTTGGCACACCATTGCTTTTTGGCTGTTTGAATCTCTCTCCATCCCCGATCATTACCCACCCCACCACACGCACACTCTGGCAGAGCCAGTCTTTACAAGCAGATATAGCTGATAGAGCATTCTTCCCGGTGTTGAAATAAATATTACTAAAATCATAAGCACTACTGTAAACAAATGTATGGGGTAACAAAGTGCCTAAAGAATTTGCTGTGGAGTCCTTAAAGGAAAAAATCCTCATTTCTTTGTAGGAACTTTTCCTGAATTCATCCTTGTGTTACCTCTTCCAACATCCCAGATCTGTGGATAAGGAACAAAACACACTTTTGGGAACACAATGTAGTAAATGAGTTATCAGTATACTGCATCTTCTAGCACTGGAGAAGAAAAAAAAAAAAAAAAAAAACTTCCTAGACTCAAATACCAAAAGCAGAATTCACCCCTGACCCCCACACCTGTGCCTACATTACGGAGAGACGTATTATGCGATATACATTACAGGATGATGTACCACAGCCTCCCAAGCAGTCCTTGTCTCTGGCTAGATACTTCAACCAACATAAAGACAACCATGACATAGGCCTTGGGCTTTTCTCCAGAAGAAAACCAAGCAGGTAATAAGCCATACCGCTTTTCTGCAAATCCTTCAGTGTAGATGCCAGGGGTGCATACCTGTTTGCAGGCAGACCTGGCCAGGGGTAGCTCTCAGGAAACAGTGCCAACACACACACCCTGTAATTACAGACCATCAAGCTCACGAAAACTGTTCAATTTCTTCATTTATTATTATTCTATACTGTTATGATTCCAATATTGTTACCAACCTTTTCTCCTAGTCAGACACCTATCCTCTGTTTTATATTTTCTGATTCATACAGACCCGATCAAATATGTTTCTTTCCAGAGAGGAGTTCTTAGAATATCTTTGCTACAGATCGCATACTCCGAGTCTGGACATCCAAGGACAGGGTCTCACAATCTTTCGGTCCAAAGCAGCTCATGACAACTACAGATCATGCAAGTAAGAACTAGATAATAAGTCTCTGCAGAAAATACAGCCAGGTTCACTTGGATTTTTTTTCCATACCCACTAGTGAAGAAAATAGATATTTGAGTGCAACAAATCTTATGTGCTTTCTGTGTGCTTTTCTTTCCTTCTGTCACAGAACCGCCTATACTCCACACATTTCTTCTGTTCACAGCAATTCATCTCCAAGCAAGGCACAGGAAGACCCGGGAGAACAGTTTACAGATCAAATGCAAGGTCAGCAACAAAAGCTGTGATCACAAAGCAGTGCTTTTAGGGAATAATATTTATCCCATTTGTCTTTTGTTTATTACCATCATTTAAGCCATTCTGTTTTGTGAGCTGTTCTCCAAAGGAACCATTTTCCTCCGCACAGCATTGCGTATTCAACTTCTGCCACTCTCATCATACTGGTGTATTCTCTTTTGTATGTTAAGTTCCATCACCTGTTATCATCAGCAGTTTCTAATAACTCCCCTGTGAAAACTACAGTTTTATTACATAGAGGCTCTAAATTTATTAGCTTATCATGAATGTCACTAGAAAAGAATGTTTCTAAAATGAGAGGTAAAACCAATATAAATGCAAGTAAAACAGCCTAGCTATCACTTAATCTTTATGATAAAATATTGATTTAAAATTACAATAAAATTGTTTCTTACTGTCTTATCTATAACATTTGAGTTTCATTCTGAGATTCCTCCACTCTTATGGATTCACATAATGGTGCATACAGACATGTAAATCTGACCCATACACAAACTTTGAACATCAGAATATGCGTGCTTAGCTGCACAAAACAAGTCATGCCAACATACACACTGCTAATTGTTGGCTCGATTTGATGAACAGTGAGCTGGCATCAGGACATTAGAACCTCAAGCAACAGAGGAGCTCACTGAGAGTCACAAATTTATAAATAAGAAAAAAAGTATCAGATATGTTACAGAAGAGGAGGATCACTAGGGTTTTTTTCTTCCCTATATCAGACAACTAAAAAGTCTTATAATTGCCACAGCAAACAAACAAACAAACAAACAAAACCCACAGAAACCCAAAAGTGCTTTCCTTAGTTGAACATACTTTTTTTTTTTTTTTTTCCTGAAAGATGCTGCATAGTAATAATACTTGCATGGGTTTTGTCCCAGGAATCAGAAGGGAGACAAAATGTTCACCCAAGGATCAGAATCACAGGCATACTGTGGATCATATCTCTTATAACATTCTGTGGTAATACAAACCCGGTCTCATCTTCAAAAATGATTCACACTAAATCCTCATGTTCATGCCTCTTTCTATTTATTTTCATAATAACATGTGCAAACTACTATACAGATAATACATTTGCATGGAATTATTCTGGACGTATGTGAAAAACAAAGTGAGTATTTGTAGATGAATTATGTATTTAAGATCAATACAAGTCATTCATTTTTTCACAGGCTTGAAATTCCTTTCACCAATGACAGGTGTGTGATGATCAACAGGCTTTCCTCAGATTTTGCATTTTAACCCCTGATTTAGCTAAAATATTCATAAAACTTTGTTTAGTAACCCTGCTTATGAAGTTACCTTCATAACTGGTACGTAAGGATTAGATTTTAAAAGACCTCTACTGATACTTTTGACAAAGTCATTCAGCACTTAAACTCCAGTTTATTTTGAGTGTCTGGTATTTAAAATATCCCCCAATACAGGGGAGAACTTGTGAAATCTGGCATGTGTGACAGCATATTCATAACACTTCAGGTACATTTGTTCCAAATGCTATTAAATACTAGACAAGTTTTTCTTCTTAAGGATAGCCAGCACTGACAACACAGAGAAAGAATGCCTAGTTTCTAAATTTAATACACAATTCAGTCACTGATCCAGTGTCATAGCATACCCGTTTCAATAAATGGAACAAAAGTACCCATTCATTTCCTTCCAAACCTATAAAGACAGAAAGTAAAAGAAGTATTATGAATTAATACACCTAATGTTTGTTGTTTCTGCAAGACTAGATCTGCAAGTAGAAGTAATATTATGTGTTTCTTTGGTTTTTGTTTGGTTAGGTTTTGTTTGTTTGTTTTTTAAGTTAGGTAGCATATTTGGAAGGGACAGACAAGCTTTTGGGCACATGAGCTCTCTAAGTCTGAAACAGAAGCAGCAAAGTCCAAAACCAAATACAATTTGAGCATATTTCCTCTTAGTTTCACCTGAGTCACACTTAAACCACCTTAGAGAAAAGCAAGTTGGACTTGTGGTAAGAGGAGCTGGAAGTGGGTAAGAGGAATGTTAACACAGAGAGGTCATGCCATGGTCAGTTAATTCCTCAAAGGCATACTCCATGGGACACACAAAAGGCAGTAGTTGAAGAAGATTATACTGAGGCACAAAATTTAGGGTCCAGCAGAATCATGAATTTCAGGTCCCAGGCTTGGTTTTGGATGGTGTTTAGCCTTTGAGGATCAAGAGCAAGAAACCACAGATCTGTTCTGTGAAACATTCCCCCTTTGGTAACTGTTCCTTTTCTTTTCTGATTGCGTGTGAGGGTATACCTTGGTGCAAAATTGTTGTTCAGACCCATCTACATTTTTTTAAATGATGAAAACCACCATAATTCTAGGACAAGCAAATGTTAGATTCAATGACTGATTCAGAGTATCCTCAAGAAGACACTTTCCAGTGTTGGTCTAACAGCTGTAATGCTTGTCACTTCTCTTTAAGGTTGTAAAATATATTTCCAAAAATCCTAATTTCCTGCTTGATTCACATGAAAATAGCTTTGGCATTTATGAAAAATAGAATATTTTTTGCAAAATTATGGAGCTGTTCTAAATATCCTTTTAAGAACAAAGACCTTTCTCAGATAATCAAAACCAGCTAAACAATTGCTACTGAAGAGACAAGAGATAAATTTTATCACTGTGTTTTAGGTCTACAGCTAGAGAGCTTTGTGGTATATGGTATATGTTCTTTGCTTCTTATTAACACTAAAATTAGCCAGAATGATTTGCAAATCAGCAGGAAATGCAGAGGGAAATGTCAAGCCTTGATTATAGAAAGGAAAGGGAGAAAAGGTAGAAAGAAATAGATAGAAAAGAGGGGAAAAGACAGAAAGCTTTCCAAACTCAGTACTCCATTCACCTTCCTCTCAAAGGTATTTGTACCTCACTCACCTTGGTAGCTAGCCTCATATCAAACATCACAGAACTTCGACTTGGTAAAGGCTCGTGGTGTCAGATCCATCTAACAAACAAATCTTGGCCAAGATGTGTGTTTAGCTCATGTACTGCATAACATTTTTAATTTCCATGTAACAGCAGTCTCTTTGCTCTATCCCTTCTTGCACTGACCAGTAAATTTCACGGCAAGGAAAAATATCTTTACAATACAGATTGGAATTACATCATTATAATCCTCTAACACGCCAAGAGATGTGGGAAATTTTAAGCCTAAAAGAAGTCAAAGAAAATGAACAGAAAAGAAGTAGGAATTCTAAAGGAAAATACCATTGGTCGGCATACAACTTCATTTATTTGCTGGTTTTGAACTTTTCACTGCTTACCAAACAGAAATGTGGGATTTTGTTTTCCAAAGAAGAAAATATATTTGTACAAAAATTAAACTGCAGCCTTTTAGCAGATGTCATGTTAGTTTGATATACCCTGGTCATAAAGACAACAAAATAAATTATTGAATATAAACAGCCCTCACATTGCTAAGAGTCTGCAGAAAAATGTGTACACACAAAATGATTCAGCACATTCATTGCCAGGTTTTTAAATGGCTTTACATAATTTAATGAAATTTAAATACAGTAAAAGGGTAAAAGCTTTGATGCCCAAACTCTCATTTCAATATTTTCTTTTTCACAAAGTAAGCAGAAAACCCCAAAAGAGAGCAGCTGTAATTAGCTTTATTCTAATCATATTTAGAAATTAGACAAATAGATGGCTCAGAATGTATCTACTTTGTTTAGAATAAAAATGATTCCCGAGAGAACTTGAGATTGCAGCATTTCCTGTAACATAAATAGTGAAGTCTGTGTGGGAGGAGGCCTTATATCAAAATAATTTGGTAAAGATTACCATAACAGAGATGTTTAGGGTTTTAGATTTTTCTCATATCTCATGTCTTTTTTTTTTTCTTTTTTTTTCTTTTTTTTCCTTCACATTTGAGTGAGTCAACTCATGCACATCTCCCATCAAACAGTGCCAAACAAATTTGGTTCTCTCGAAAAACACTATTTGCATAAGCCCATTTATGCATTTGAGCTTCTCTCCCCAAGTAGCTCTCCAGCTCCTTGCTGTGTTGCCTTTTTAACGGGAAACCTGAATAATGTCAAACAAACCTGGGGCAGGAAAACACATTTTTACATGCAACTTAAAGCCCTAAGTAGCATACATCTCTAATTCTGGTTCAGAGTTATGTGAAAGTAGTAAACGGCTCCATGTTTATTCCTGTTTTAGGAACAGAAGCAATGGCTTTTCTGATCTCAGTACAAGGAAAAGATGGGGACAACTTTGGAAAGTTTCTCAGTATAAATTGTCCACAGCTTGAAGGTGTGTGTTCCTGGTTACATTTCCACCCTATGTTCCCTATTCAGGTGCACCAGCACCCCAGCAAACATTTTGAAGTACACCTCCGCAGTATCTCTCCTCAGAACTAACTCAGGCTGGAACTGTTCGCCATGTTAACATGGCTGTAGCTGCTACAAGAGTTAAGTGGCTGAGGAATGCACAGAAGCAGGGAGTGTAGTCTGCCTGGGGGGGGCTTTAGCCTGGATTTAGCATTATTGAAACAATTCAACTCACTTTAATTGCGTTAGAATTATCAGCATCAATTTTAGCTAATGAACTTAGGTGCTTCCTTTCCTGAGCTTTTCAAGGCACCACATGGCTCTGCTCCTGTTTTACTTGCTAAACTCTTCAAGGTCACAGATTAACTATATAGTGGGTTTTGCAGAATTTTTACAGTTGCTTTTAATATTTTTTCTGTATGCTGTCAGTGATTAACAAGACTTGACATACAAGTCTTGATCCAGAAAAGCACTTACGGACGGGCATAACTTTGATTTCTTGAGCTGACCATTTAATCTTACAAGACGAGGCACACGCTTGAAGTTAAAGGCATGTTCCACTGCTTTGCTATTTATAAGCGAAAATGTTTACCACTATGCAAGGAGAAACACAACCCAGTAAAACACATCCCTGCTTTGGGTAAAAAAAAAAATATTTCTCACATTTAATCCTTGGAGTATGCATTAATTTACTTACAATTGTAACATTTTCCCTGAAGATGTTGTTCAAGACAGGTCTTATGCTCAACTGCTCTGGGAAAAATCAAGTAAGATTTCTTCAGGCAGCTCTTTGTAGTCATTTCTTTATATTTAAGTACACAGGACCCAGCAGATTCACTTAAATCAGATGTCCTCTCTATTATCCTAAAATCCACTAACCTCATTCTTCTGCCTCTCAATTTCAGTAGTAATTTTGTTCCACATCTCATTATGCTAATAAAAGGGAAAACTTGATTAACCAGAAGGTTCTAAAAGAATTTAGACTTATCAGTCACCTCAGTCCAAAGTAAATTAGTATTGCAATGAAAATGTTTGAAAAACTCTACTGTATCAGAGGCTTACCAAAAGCAACACTTAGACAGAAAACTAGATTTTGACAACAGAAGTAAAATACAGGTAGTTTACAAAGCATCTAACCATTAAACTGTATTTCTCTGCTTGTTACACTACTAAACTCAAACTCTTTTTGTTGAAAAGCTACTCTTATGGAGGGTTTTT
The DNA here is from genome assembly GCF_047370975.1 of Nipponia nippon. Lineage (NCBI taxonomy): Eukaryota > Metazoa > Chordata > Aves > Pelecaniformes > Threskiornithidae > Nipponia > Nipponia nippon. The sequence continues at coordinate 63,592,008 of NW_028262290.1, forward strand.
AGCAAGGGACATTATGTAAACAGCCAATCAATTTTTTTCAGTAAAGATTCGTGTTTATTAGTAAGGCCTATTTAGGAAATTCTAGAGAAAGGACAGATACCCTATGCCTGCAATTCAAAAAACTCTCAAACAAACAAAAAAAATTTAATATTACAGGCTAGAACAGAACATTGGAAAATGCTGTAAAGAAACAGGAAAGTGATAATGACTTCCCAATGAAGCGCTTGACAGCCTGTCCAACTATGACAAGCACCAAATACCACAGAATCTCACAGATCACTGGTAACGATTTTGGTAACTTGAATCTCTAAACAGATAATTTTGAAATATTTGCAAACAACATGATGCATCTGGGAATGTTTTTGCCCATCTCCCTGTTTCTTCATCCCAGCCATGCGTTACAGATCCTGGCTAATAAAGGAGATTATTTTAATAATCTTATTACAGTGAAAAAATTGCAGTTGTAAACTGGACAGTGTCAACTCATTAATACAAAAAGTGTCTGTAACATTTGTGTGCTTTCTAGGAATAGCCAACTAAGATCTCAAGCCACAATCTCAACAGAGTAATAAACAGCATTAATAAATGGCAGCATAAGCTGCATTCTGTATGGCTGTACCAGTGTGTCACAGCCCTGTTCTGTAAATATTCACCTCTTGCAATGAACAGATCACTCAGTTCTCTGCACTGTTCCTTCTGTGGCCACTGTACTGACCATGATAACAAAACCAGAAACATACTGAATGAGACCAACAGGTGATTTCACATAGGTCACTGTAAACTTTGACTAAAGAGTGTTCTGTTCAATATATCTACATTTCCTTGCTTATACCACTAATAGGATATTTTCATGGAAGATATTTGACAACAGTTTGTATTTTCAGCTGGTGCAAATAGATTCAAATGGAGAGAAACTTGCCATAGTGTAAAGCTGGAAGAAACTAGTATAATTTGAAAAGCGAAGCTGCTCATAGCTTTTTGCAGATGTCGTTACACTCACTAACTTCAGAGAAAACATGAGAAGGCAGAAAATAGAGCAGGAGTTAGGTACAGAGCTCCAAGAGTTTCATCCAATCACTACTGCCTCTGGGAAGAACCTGCCAACACCAGCCAGCACCAACCTCTACCTCTGCACATGCCCCGCTCCCTTGCACTGCCCACAACAGCAGGACAGAGAACTAAGGGAGGAGGGAGACTGAGTGCAGTAGCCAAGCTTCCACAAAAATAAAATATATCCAGTTTCATTCCTCACACCTAGCTGCACACTATAGAAAATTCACCAAACTGTAAGGGTTGCCAGCTGACTGGAATGCCTTTTTTTTCAAAGAATTAAAAAAAAAAAAAGTTGCTCAGGATGTTTTAAGATTATTATTGTTGTTTTCTCCATTCCCCTGCCTGCCAAACTTCACCATTTTGTGAGACTGTGCACTCAGAGAAATTACAAGGAATCTATTTTGTTTGCTTTTGGGTTTTCCATCTAAAGTATATAAAACCCCCATGAAAAAAAATGTTATCACTTTGTCTCTTGAACATACGGCTTTTAAAGTGATTACAGAGACAGAGAAAAATTTATGGAAAAAATGTAGAAAATTGTGTACTTCAAAGTAAAAATAGAAAATACTCAGCTGTATACTTTTAAGTCATTGTACTTTAAATGCGTCATTCTAATTACCTGTTTTTTGGGAATTGTGCCAGTGCTAGCTGGAAAAAGCACTCTTTATCTAGCCATCAGCTACAAAATAGAAAAACAAATTGCAAGAATTATTGAGCTTTTGGAGTTTGGAACGATTGAGACCTAGTTAAAGAAACATACGCTACTTTGATTACACAGCAGCCTCTACTCCATGTACTGAAATAAGAATATACTATAATACAAGACTTTAAACAACATACTGAAAAATTAAATACAGCGTCCCTGTATCCTGCTTTGTCTGGGGTTGGGGGTGCTGTCATAAGACGACATTTTGTACCTTCTACCATTATGTATATTGATCTCAGTTTCAAACTAAAGTCCCACGATAGCTAAGAAGGTAAGGACATTAGTATAAAAGCAGCAAGACAGCAAGAAGGTCACTGTACAGTGAATTAGAGAAAATTTTAAGTAAATGGTTTTCAGTCAAAAGTTATTAATGTTAATGTGCAAGAGTGTATATATCCAAGTGAACAATCTACAAAATTTTGCTGAATTTCTCAAGCAGCTCAGGCCAAGGGTGTCTGTGATCACATTTGCTCCATGCAAAGAGCATTCACAAACACAGAAGAGCACTGCACAAGCTGATATATTCCACTTCCAGAGTATCCCACCACTGGTTCACATCTTGAAAGCAGCATAGCGTCAGCCTCAGCAGTAACAGTTCTTGTAAGCAGCATAGCTTCAGCAGGGCTATGAAATTTGAGACAAGTACTACTGCACCAGTATGGATACAAGTCAGCCCAAACAAGCCTGGGTATCTAGGTCCCCATGCTCCACAGCATGGCTTGGATCAGTCAGAAAGGTTACTTCAAAATCCTGAGTACTGCCACCAAACTGCCATCACATCAAGACCATTATGGAGTTCACAAAGTGTCGTAAGTCCCTTAATCAATTTCCATACGTTATTACCATCAGCCTTTTAAATAACCAGCATGTTAGCATTCAATTTTTTTTTCCTATATCCCATATGCCCCAGCCAGTAAGCACTAAAGTGCTATGAGAATCTCTCCAACTTCATTTTTCCTGTGCCTTTGCAGTTAACTCAAAACTATGTTGCAGCAAGAAAAAACAAGCTAAAAGGAACATGACACTGAAGCCTGGTGTTGAGTTGGCTGCCTTGTGAGAGTGTCTTGTTTCTCATCTCCATGTGCATCAGCAGAGGAAGCCCCCACTTCAGCTTCTCTTTGGCTGCCTTAAGCATTGCTCTATGCAACAGGCAGGGTTTTTCAAAAATCCTATTTCTACATCCATTTTGTATAGCAGTCAACTGACTGAAGCTATATCCTAGGAATTCTGTTCCCTCCTAAGCATGAAGATGCATTAGAGCTGAAATCCTATTATTAGTTGCTAGCCCTTCTTGCAAGTGACATGCAAGTCAGGTATGGTGACACACAGACGGCCGTCTCATCATCACTGACACCAGAACAGCCAAAAGTATCAATCCCATCTGGGTTTGGCACAGGCATAAAACTGCCTGTCTGATATGGCTGCTATACCCCATGTTATGGTTCATGGAAGGTTCATGCTTTCTTGTGTCATCTACAGAAAAAATTATGATACATCATCAAGACAGAGCAGCATGGAAAAATGATAGCAGATCCATTGTAAAGCCTTCAGTAGATAGTTAGCTTGTCTAAGTATTTTTAACAAATGTGAACCATCACAGTAAGCTTATCAGTTTTTCAGCACTTCACATCATACAGTTCTGGGGTTTTTTTGATCCAATCAGAGGAGCCTTAAAGCCCAATTAATGCACTTTACGGCCAAGCCACAGCCTCACCATCACCATATTAACTCCTTGGATCCAGGCCAGATGGCTTGGCTGGAAGGAGCATTAATCAACAAACAGTCTTGAAACTGGAAGGGGTATAAGATTTTGCTATGCTTAACCTAGAAAACCTGCTCTCCTAACCGATCCACAAAGCTCCTTTTAGTATCATTACATGCACGCAGAGTAATTATGTTAATTTTGCTAATTAGTCAGTATGGGTAAAACTGTGGCCAAGCTCCAGTTTCCCAGCCCTTTCCCCATTATAAGCTGTTAGAAACACCAGAAAAAGACTTAACAACTCTTGGTAAAATTTGTTCCTATTTGGATTCGATCCAAGCCATTCTACACAATTCCATTAAAGCACAGCAACAACGCTAGGCATTAATGCATAACTGAAGTAGGCTGTATGCTGTCAACATGGATCAGATTCAGACTGGCTCCATTCCAGAATTATGCTCTTAAAAGCTTATTTAGTAACAAATTACACAGAAGATAAACAAGCAATTAACCAATCTCCTAAGAAGCTAACAATCAAAATACTCTGTGCTGAAGTATTAAACATATTAGGTTGTCGTCTTCATCTATCACTTGGTTCCACAGTACCTATGCTATGTGACTTTCAGCCAGAGCAAGGTCATAGTTAATTGGCATAAGTGCACGCCGCCATTTCTTAATTTTAAATTCCATGTTTTAAGTACACAGCAATATGCTGAAAGTAAGTTGGAATACAGATCAAGGAATGAAACCTTACAGATTCCATACGTACATTGTGGTTTTCAGAGTACTCAGAAGGTAGGTCCACAAATGTGTCGTTCACAAGTCTGAATGCATATCCAAACTGTGTGGCTTTACAACTGTATGATATGAGTGATGTCCAGTGTAACTACGTGTATCTGTCATCTTCATGCTGATACTAGCTTTCATTACTTCAAAATGAATACGGGGTCAAACCCCAATCACTTTATTCACATTGTTACATTAAAATCAAATAAGAGATGAGGCAGCTCTGAGTTCAGTCACATTTCTGCACATTGTAAATTTCCATTAGATCAGACAGATAGGCTGGAGCCTAGCTTCTTGTTTCTGGTGAAGTTTAGGAATGAAATAGAGTTTAAGACAGTCACTTCTTAGTACGCTCAGGAACAGGGCTTTATAAACCCAAGGTCGGGAAAATCTGAAGCAATTGTTCAAAGCAATTGTTCAAAGCTCTTTGTGTGCTTTTAAGGTTAGCGAGACTCCAACTAGAAAAGGTAATGACAGACAAGAGTCAAAGTGACATAATTCTGTCTGTAAGACCACATAAGAAAGATTTCATGACTTTGGGCTCAGCTGTTTCAGGTTAAGATTACCAGGTAACTTCCCTAGTCAGAAAACACATTTGTCACATAGTGCCTGGCTGGTGATGCGTTATACATCTCTGACTTTTCCTTACAAAGGATCAGCTATCTTAGCCTACATAGCCCTTCAATGCATTTTTGTACATCTGCCTTCTTCTGCTGGACATCTCGCTTCCTCCTTTCCACAGCTGTGCTATGATTGAGTATAATCTTTTTCAAAAGTCACTCATGTATCGCTTCCAGATGTGAGCTTGTCTTCTCCTCCTGTTTCAAAGTCATATGGCATTGAGCTATCTGAATTATTCCGATACATCTTTACTTGCCTCTTTGATCAAGCTATTGTTCACAGGTGCATGCTATTATAGCTCTCAATTGTCTATTTGTCATCAAATTTCTACAGCTCTACTTACTTTTTAAAAAAAACAATGACTGGTTACCCACGTCTTCTGTTACATTAACATGACATTGTTTCTATTCCTTCTATGCAATGTATGTGCATAACTACTAGTTACAGTTATTGAGGGTGCCGTTACCAAACTACAGCCATAGGTATGAGTATGAATGATGCACTGGTTTGGGGCAGAACCCTCTTCAAGGGGTGTTTAACTAGCCAAGTGAGCAAATGCAGCTGTCAGAGGATAAACAAGACTTATATTTACCCATGGCAGTTCCTCTCACTCTGCCCTGACAAGGCACACCTCTCTGAGCATATTTTCTTCCCACTTTACTTTTCATGCTATTCCAGTTTCTGAAAACACACCAATGGAGAACACCGAGGTGAAAAAAAAGCACGTAGTCTCAAACCACTAAGGAAGTGAATTTAACTGTGTTTCAATTTAATGTTGCATATACTTACTTTGGGAGGGGAAGAGCTTACTACAGGGCTAGAATAATAATAGTCAGAACAAGACATAGAAAGTAACAAATGGGTCTTACAATCAGGCTTCACTTTACACACTTCAGTTTTGCATTCTTATACTGGTGAAAAGATTTGAAACAGCTTCAAGGAACAGAGAAAGTGACCATATTTGCAGGACTTAAGGGAAGAAAAGAAGGACAACACATGGATGTAAATATGTATAGCACTGCAGTAGAAGTGAGAAAATTCCTAATAAAACTTGATCCTGGAAGTAAGCGGATCAGTACTCCTCCTACCTGTATCTATCATACCTTGATACAGTGTTCCCAGCAGCTTCTTTCAAGACAAGGTCTCTGCCCATCCACCAGCTATTCATCCACTGTCTGGTCTTTAGAGGCTCTCTGAGGCACCTTAACAGAGTCCTGCCTGGAATACCTAGAAAAAACATCACCTCACACTGAACAAAGAAAACAGAATTTGGAAAGGATGGATGCAGTCTGTTCCTGCACCAACGCATCCTCTGGTTTTCACACAAAAATACTTCCTTTCAGCTCTCATCTGACATTGCAAGTGATAGAGACCAGCATCAGCAGTGGACCCAAATCTGCTTTATATGTGCCTCCCATCCAAAGACAGCAACAACTGCCACACTGCATATAAACAGATGTCACTCTACCAGTGTCTCACGTATTTGTCACTCAGTAGCTAAATTTGATACCGGACAAAATTTGCTGGAAGGCAATTAAGTTCAGCAGGTTTGGAGATGACCAAAGTAGCTGTTTCTTGTACTCAGCACAGACATACATCAGGGACAACGTATACACGCACCTGCCTGGGACCACCTTCAAAGACAACTTCCTCCACAGAGATGGTCTAAGAGCTTGAGTCCTGAAAACTATTATCAGGAAGGTGGAGCCACAGGGAGAGTCTGGATACCACGCTGTTTCTTTGGGGCTTCCCTTTTGGTGCTCCACATAGTTTCCTCGAAGTCAGCTGTTAGAGCGCTCTCCTTATCTGACAGCTGAGCTCCTTATCCTTTGCTGAGGCTCTGAACCAAGGTGAGCTCATCTTCCTGCCTAAATCTCTCAGTTCAGAGGCAACCTGTTGTGGGGACAAGGAAGCCCCACTGAATAACACACTGTACTTTCTGGCCCATACACCTCTGTGTTCTGAGGAGGAGCCTAACCCCCCACACTTTCAAACATACACACCAACTCCAAGATGGGTCCATATTCACTCCTAGGCACCTCAAACCACGTAACTAGAAACTAGGCAGCTTTGTCAAGAAGTCTCGAAGCTGTCTTCATAAAACAGGAACTCAGGCTGTCATCTTAAAGAACTGCTGGGATGGGAACAACCAGGCAGTGATAATAGTACACCTTACCCCTAAGGGTTGGAAAAGGGTCATCCTGCTCTGTGCAAGCATTCAGCTGAACCAAGGAGCTAGGAACAAGTGCTGACCAGCGTGATCTATTTGAGTTGTCAAGTTTGACGGCAAATATAGGCTCTTGGGAAGCATGTTGAAGGCTGCCAGCTGACACCTTTGGGCTGTCTCAGGGGCAGCTTTCTGCTAAATGGTGCTGGTATAAAATAATAGAAATCCTGTGGCACAGTAAACAGTAGTGGGTAGGTCACAACATGCCCATGGTACAAAACTCAGAAGCAGGACAAGTGCTGAAGAGCCTTGTAAGGGTGTTGTAAAAGGCTGCGATATAGGTATTGGGTCTGACTACATCTGAGGCAGTTGGAAGAGTGAGTCATGCACACATTATCCATTTTTGTTACTATTTTTTATGTTGACCTATTCTTTCCTGTCTGCAAAATCCTTAGAAAGCAAACAGTAGCACTATGAATACACTATAGTTATTAGGAGTATTATAGCTATTCAGCTTATATACTAGAACGGCTGAGGTACAAAGGTGCATCACTCAGGTGGGATGCAGACAGCTATGTTTTCATTTCCCTGTTCAGCCACAGACTTCATACATGTCCTAGACCACCAACACAATCATTCTGGAAAGTGGGACTACATCCATCTGCAAACTCAGAATATTAATATTTCTGCAGGGGTACTACAACCATAATGGTCTGATGTATATGCAGAACAACCTTAGCTCTGCAATAAGGGGATCATACCTTAAAGCAAATGGGAGGGCAGTGCATCTATGTGTTCATACATATCCAAGTGAATGACAGCACAGTTTGTTCAGCAGCTCTACAGCAATGTCATTTGCAGACGACACCAAGCTGGGCGCGAGTGTTGAACTGCTGGAGCGTAGGAAGGATCTACAGAGGGATCTGGACAGGCTGGATCGATGGGCCAGGGCCAACTGTATGAGGTTCAACAAGGCAAAGTGCCGGGTCCTGCACTTGGGTCGCAGCAACCCCATGCAACGCTACAGGCTTGGGGAAGAGTGGCTGGAGAGGTGCCCAGCGAAAAAGACCTGGGGGCGTTGGTCAACAGACGGCTGAATATGAGCCAGCAGTGTGCCCAGGTGGCCAAGAGGGCCAATGGCATGCTGGCTTGTATCAGAAATAGTGTGGCCAGCAGGACTAGGAAAGTGATCGCCCCCCTGTACTCAGCACTGGTGAGGCCACAGCTTGAGTACTGTGTTCAGTTTTGGGCCCCTCACTACAAGAAGGACATGGAAATGCTGGAGCGCGTCCAAAGAAGGGCAACGAAGCTGGTAAAGGGTCTAGAGCACAAGTCTTATGAGGAGAGGGGCTGAGGGAGCTGGCGTTGTTTGGTCTGGAGAAGAGGAGGCTGAGGGGAGACCTTATCACTCTCTACAACTACCTGAAAGGATGTTGTAGTGAGGTGAGGGTTGGTCTCTTTTCCCAAGTAACAAGTGATAGGACAAGAGGGAATGGCCTCAAGTTGTGCCAGGAGAGGTTTAGATTGGGTATTAGAAAAAATTTCTTCACTGAAAGCGTTGTCAAGCATTGGAACAGACTGCCCAGGGAAGTGGTGCAATCACAGTCCCTGGAGTTATTTGAAAGATGCGTGGATGTGGTGCTTATGGCCATGGTTTAGTGGTGGACTTGGCAGTGCTAGGCTAACAGTTGGACTTGATGATCTTAATGGTCTTTTCCAACCTATGCAATTCTATGATTCTATGACTATACATAGACCTTGAATTTCCATGTTGCACAAGAACTGTTTCTGTAAACAGGTATTCTGACATCAGTCTAACTTACTAACAGGAGGCTGTTCTTGTCGTTACCAAATACACAACACAATAACACAATCTATTTTTGCAGAACAGTTGCAAAGATGAAAAGCCTGCTCTTGTATCCTTGCAGTTGTATATCATTAGATTCTGCAACACGGTGGTCACATTTCTACAGCTCCCAAATCACAGTGATAGAAATTTTTCAAAAACATGTGAAAATATTTTTTTTTAATGCTTTTCTGTGCATTTGTTTGGCCATCTTTCAAACAGCTCTACCACATTACACTGTACAAACAGAACTAAGATACAGACCGAATTCCGCAACTCTTACCTGCTTGTATAATTCCTCAGACTACCCTACTATAGAAACTGAATCTTTCCTGCTCCCAACCTAGAATCATAGAACCATAGAATTGTCAAGGTTGGAAAAGACCCTTAAGATCATCGAGTCCAACCGTTAACCTAACACTGCCAAGTCCATCTATACCATGTCTTCAAGCACTGTATCTATCCGTTCTTTAAATACCTCCAGGGATGGAGACTCAACCACTTCCCTGGGCAGCCTGTTCCAATGCTTGACCACCCTTTTGGTGAAGAAGTTTTTCCTAATGTCTAACCTAAACCTCCCCTGGCGCAGCTTGAGGCCATTTCCTCTCGTTCCATCACTCATTACTAGGGAGAAGAGACCGACCCCCACCTCGCTACAACCTCCTTTCAGGTAGTTGTAGAGAGCAATAAGGTCTCCCCTCAGCCTCCTCTTCTCCACACTAAACAACACCAGCTCCCTCAGCCGCTCCTCATAAGACTTGTGCTCTAGACCCTTCACCAACTTCGTTGCCCTTCTTTGGACATGCTCCAGCATCTCGATGTCCTTCTTATAGTGAGGGGCCCAAAACTGAACACAGTACTCGAGGTGCGGCCTCACCAGTGCCGAGTATAGGGGCACTGTCACCTCCCTGGTCCTGCTGGCCACACTATTCCTGATACAGACCAGGATGCCATTGGCCCTCTTGGCCACCTGAGCACACTGCTGGCTCATGTTCAGGCGGCTGTCAACCAATACCCCCAGGTTCTTTTCCGCCAGGCAGCTCTCCAGCCACTCTTCCCCCAGCCTGTAGCGTTGCATGGGGTTGTTGTGACCAAAGCGCAGGACCCGACACTTAGCCTTGTTGAATCTCATGCAGTTGGCCCCAGCCCATCGGTCCAGCCTCATCTGCTCTCCTAGATTCCCCATGCTGCTCATGTCCTCATACATTGCCCTAGCTATTGCTCACTCTTCTTATTCCTTAGGTGTCCTTCTAATAGGAAAAAATACATATACACATAATAAACATGTGTAAATGAGCAAGTATACATATGTTAATATTTGTACCAAATTCTGTACACACTCTTACCTATATCAAGAACTGAATCATTGCAGATGACTGCATTTCATCTTAAATGTCTTCAGTATATGTTACCTGTCAATTATCCTGATACTTAATCTCCTCTAAAGACAAAGGAATGCATTTTGTTTCTGTGTTTAGTTTCACAGGAGAAAAATACTCAATATGTTAGGCTCTCTTCCCATTAGCAGTTACCCCACTCTGTGTTGTGAAAGCATAACGAGCTTTAAGAGTGCTGTCACCACAACAATTGCGTGAAACAGCCTTTTGCTGATTAAGGAAAGGACTGAATACATTGCACAGTCAGAGTTAACTCTTTCACACAATTTCACCTGCATAATTAATACCTACTTATTCTAGACTTTGCTTTTTCATAAAATTACAAAAAATTATTTCTAAAGTTTTAGATACTACTTTCACCAAAACAGGAATCCTACAAAAATAAGTTTATATGCAGATGACTTTAATAAACAAACCTGTACAAAAACAGTAGAAGAAAAGCGTTTTGTAGGAGAGAAATATCAGCTGGTCATAGCAAATGGGAATAGAGATGTATATTCATCTGGGTTTTGCCTATTGCATACACACTTTCTATACAATTATTGTGTCTTTACACACAAATGAGTATGTATATGGAAATGACACTGTTTCTTAAACACCTGAATTTTACATTCAGATACCCATTTGCGTAGTTAGAGGTCACATCACATGAGCTTGGCCAAGCACCAATATTGCTCTAGCTTGACTTTTACTACCTTTGAACTGGCAAACAGTTAAGCAGAGTCTTTTACCTTCTACAAATTTACTGTAGCAAGTACATTCCCTCTCCTGCTCTGCTATACCTATGCTCAGAAGTTGCTCTCAGTTGCTAACAACTTTTTTTTTTAAAAAAGAAGCGATAAGTTTTTTATACTTGCAAATCCCCCATACTTCCAAACAACCTATTACTAAAACATATGGTGTACACACATTAAAAAGAAACAAATAATGCTGACAAATACTTCTTGAATTCCAGAATGTTAAAATTAGATTTAATGCAGTGTCACTCCATTGTAAGAGAATATAGAAGAAAATAAATCATGACAGCCTTTTAAAATATTTTAAATGTATGTTTTTTATTGCATGTTCAAACCTTACCAGTTTTCATAATCTGTGGATTTTTCAGAACTGCTAGGGATCTGCAGAGAAAATGCTCAAGTGGCAGGCCAGTTTCTTTGGAAAGGCTCTTTCCTCGGTACACAAGTCAAAAAGCTGCTATTGCTGATAAGAGGTAGCCTGATCTATCAAAACTTCCAGCAAGCAAAGCCAAGCCTTTCCCTTCCTCCTCTCATCCAGAAGTTTAAAATCCTTTGATCTCTGGGAAGATCTTTGATCCTGGGAAGATGTTTACTGCTTTTCCCAGGCAGCCGATTTCTCCCCCCACTCTTTCCTATGCCATAAGTGAAGTGATGCCTATGGCCAACCACTGCCCCAGAGGTTGACCAGGGAGGCTGAGATCAGGGACCCCATGCACCCTCTGAAGCTCCTCTGCTCCCAGCCACATCTGCTCTCCTAGAGTCCCCATGCTGCCCATGTCCTCACGCGTTGCCCCAGTTCTTACTCACTCCTGTTGCTCGTTAGGTGTCATTACCTTCTTTCCTCTTCTTTATCACTACTCCCAGGCTCCTTCTTTCTTCCTCTTTATCACTACTCCCAGGCTACGAGACCCCAGTTTTACAGGTGACTTCTGAGGATGTGAAGGATATTTTTATCTCCATTCCCTCTATTGCACTCCCTCCCTTATCTCATGCCTGGCTGATGAGAATATTCCTCTGCAGATTTCCCTGCACTGGTACCTCACCTGCTGATAGGAAAAAATGAGTTTGAGTACAGGTTTCAGTATGAGCAAGGTCAGTGTTTAATAGGGATATTTTTCCTAGTTTTAGCAACACGGCTAATGTCAAAGCCCAAAATTTAAGGAGTGACAAACGCCTACCGATTTTGAGACAAGTTTTCTTTCCCTTCATGCACACACTATCAACTGAAACTAAAATATAATGCCAGGACTATAACATTCACCACTGTACTCCTCACACTAGAAATGAAGTAAGATACAAAGACTGGCACCTTATTTTCAGCAGGTTTTCAACAGACTCTGAAATGCTTTGAAGTATTACAAGTACGGTTTTCTTGACTGAAAATGAAGCCTTCTGAACTTCTTACCATCTCATCCCTTATTACTATGAAAAGGATGTGGCTGTTTCAGATGTGATTGCTCTAAGATAGCTGCCTGTGTCTATATTTAGAACTGTGAAAATCAAATGGTCTAAATCCCATGAAAAATGGTTTGTTTTTTAATCTAGTAATCTAACAATTGGGACAAAAGTGTCTTTCAATTTAGAACTCCGAATTTGAAGACATGGTTCTCAGAATTATTAAAAATATGCAACTGTCACTGAAGTAAAAATTCAGTTTCCAGGGTCACAGGTCTGGGGGTGGTGTGTCCCATTAAGTTATCAAACTTGGCTTCCTCTCACTTCAGAGTGAACTAAACACATCGTTCATCTTTAAAGCAAAGTAAGTTCAGAAAAGCAGGGGAAAAAAAAAAACAAGCTCCACAGTTCTTTTCTCACGACATTTCTTGAAAGAGTGTTTTGATTTCAGAACAAAAGATGGTTTATTCTCTGAAAAGATGGTTTCCAACTCCTGCATTACCAATACCATCAATACACAGCTCTCATCGGGTAACATCAACTCAAGAAGAAACCATGCTTTAAGTTCTCATTTGCTATATTCCTGAAGATTTGTCAGTAGATCATGACTTTTCTATACAAATGTGCATTACAAATGAATAACATGATATTTAAATGAAATTTTAATGCAGCAAAAAAATAATCTGACGCTACTCTCCAGCATACCTTTGAGATCTGTCTCTCCCAGAATGCTGGTAGAGCCTTAAGGGTATTCTAAATAATTTCATTTAATGTAACCCCTTTTACGTAGTTCTGCTCTGTTCTATTACATTCTCAACAGTTTCCATGGGAGCAGCCAGAAGATAGAATTGCCTTGGGCATATCAAGACATGTTTGTCCATCAGTGCTGCAGAGGACAGTCACTTGCTACTGCTATTACATGTTTCTTTGCTAAGTTATAACATAATAATCAGTATGGAATTGCTGAGATTAAGACAGAAGAGTTATTACAAAGGAGTTCATCTGCCTAGAAAGTTGTCGAGAAGTGTCTTGCTAGTTCAACTGAAGTAAGTATTGCTGATTTTTAGAGGTGCATTAATACAGAAAAATAACTAGCCAGAACATCCCATTAATTCTAACCCAAAGCCACAAATAAAACTCCTGTTTAAAAGTAATGGACTTTATTTCACTGACTAGATAACATTTTACCTGACAGTATATTTACACAAAGGTTGTGCAAGTCATCTATTGACTCCCGGCAACTATCACAATAGTTATTGCAACAGAAAGCCTTATTGGTAGATATTAGTAAAACAAAGCATGCACACAGTATTCATGCAGGATTAAAGCCTACACCCTTGTAGCTGCAAGGTTTATGTTTTATTTCAAGCAATGGTGTAATAGTCCTGTTCCAACACCCTTTCTGTCTACACAGATCTAAGTTATTTGATTCAGATTTTTACAGTAAAACACAAACTGCACAACAGACTGTCCAAAAGCTTAATATGCAAGGCTCAGTTTCATAGAATCATAGAATCATCAAGGTTGGAAAGTACCTCTGAGATCACTGAGTCCAACTGTTAACCTAACTGCCACGTCCACCTCTAAACCATGGCCATAAGCACCACATCCACGCATCTTTCAAATAACTCCAGGGACTGTGATTGCACCACTTCCCTGGGCAGTCTGTTCCAATGCCTAATCAACCTCTCTGTGAAGAAATTTTTTCTAATACCCAATCTAAACCTCTCCTGGCACAACTTGAGGCCATTCCCTCTTGTCCTATCACTTGTTACTTGGGAAAAGAGACCAACCCTCACCTCACTACAACCTCCTTTCAGGTAGTTGTAGAGAGTGATAAGGTCTCCCCTCAGCCTCCTCTTCTCCAGACCAAACAACGCCAGCTCCCTCAGCCCCTCTCCTCATAAGACTTGTGCTCTAGACCCTTCACCAACTTCGTTGCCCTTCTTTGGACGCGCTCCAGCATTTCCATGTCCTTCTTGTAGTGAGGGGCCCAAAACTGAACACAGTACTCAAGCTGTGGCCTCACCAGTGCTGAGTACAGGGGGGCGATCACTTTCCTAGTCCTGCTGGCCACACTATTTCTGATACAAGCCAGCATGCCATTGGCCCTCTTGGCCACCTGGGCACACTGCTGGCTCATATTCAGCCGTCTGTTGACCAACACCCCCAGGTCTTTTTCGCTGGGCACCTCTCCAGCCACTCTTCCCCAAGCCTGTAGCATTGCATGGGGTTGCTGCGACCCAAGTGCAGGACCCGGCACTTTGCCTTGTTGAACCTCATACAGTTGGCCCTGGCCCATCGATCCAGCCTGTCCAGATCCCTCTGTAGATCCTTCCTACGCTCCAGCAGTTCAACACTCGCGCCCAACTTGGTGTCGTCTGCAAACTTACTGAGGCTGCATTCAATCCCCTCATCAAGATCATCAATAAAGATATTGAACAGAATCGGCCCCAACACTGAGCCCTGGGAAGCACCACTTGTGACTGGTCGCCAACTGGATTTGACTCCATTAACCACCACTCTCTGGGCTCGGCCGTCCAGCCAGTTTTTCACCCAGCAGAGAGTGCACTTATCCAAGCCACAAGCAGCCAGTTTCTCCAGGAGATGATTGCTGTGGGAGACGGTGTCAAAGGCCTTACTAAAGTCCAAGTAGACAACATCCACAGCCTTCCCCTCATCCACCAAGTGAGTCACCTTGTCATAGAAGGAGATCAGGCTAGCGAAGCAGGACCTTCCCTTCATAAACCCATGCTGGCTGGGCCTGATTCCCTGATTGTCCTGCACATGACGCATGATGGCACTCAAGATGATCTGCTCCACAACCTTCCCCGGCACCAAGGTCAGGCTGACAGGCCTGTAGTTCCCCAGATCCTCCTTCTGACCATTCTTGTAGATGTTTGATGCACATGTCCTTTCTGAAAACATATGAGAATAACACATGCACATTCACTGACGAGAATCTTAAGAAGCTACTGTAAAATCTTTTATTCCAAGGTTTACCTACAAAGTACTCTATAGATCAGCTTTTCTTAAACTGGAGCTCAAAATAGGCTGCAATTACACAATCATTCCCTGTTTTACTACTTTTGGTATCACACAATTGGATTCTTTGGAGATCCCATCACAGAAACACAATCACACATGAAATTAAACACAAAGATTTTCATTGTTCAGTTTAAAAAACAAGGTTTTAAAAATCTAAAACTCAGAGCTATAAATGTATCAAACAACTCGGATAAAATTCTGACATCGGTGTCCTGGTTTCAGCTGGGATAGAGTTAATTTTCTTCTTAGTAGCTGGTATAGTGCTGTGTTTTGGATTTAGTATGAGAATAATGTTGATAACACACTGATGTTTTAGTTGTTGCTAAGTAGTGGTTACACCAGTCAAGGACTTTTCAGCTTCCCATGCTCTGCATGGCGTACAAGAAGCTGGGAGGGGGCACAGCCAGGGGGCCTGACCCACATTGGCCACAGGGCTATTCCACACCATATGACGTCATGCTCAGTATATAACTGGGGCGAGTTGGCCGGGGGGGAAGGGATTGCTGCTCGGGAACAGGCTGGGCATCAGTCAGGGGGTGGTGAGCAATTGTGTTGTATATCACTTGCTTGGTACATTATTATTGTATTATATTATTATTATTATTATTACTACCACTACTACTATCATTCTATTTTATTTTACTTCAATTATTAAACTGTTCTTATCTCAACCCAGGAGTTGTCTGACTTTCACCCTTCCAATTCTCTCCCCCACCCCACTGGGGGGGAGTGAGTGAGCAGCTGTGTGGTTCATAGTTGCTGGCTGGGGTTAAACCACGACAGTCCTTTTTGGCGCCCAACATGGGGCTCGAGGGTTTGAGATAATAACAGATTAATCAGAGTGTATTAAGGAATTTGTATCTGTTAACAGTTGCTGGTCATAATATTGATTCATCTGCTCTCGGTATTAGTCTACCTGATCTGCACCATGCTCTTGCTTTTGCAGTACATGTTAAAGATTGGTGTTGGGTGTTGCAGTTTTCTGTGCTCTGCCGTGATTAGTGATGTTTTGCCTGGGAGATTTGTTATTAAAACACTGACCTTGAGCGCTATCTGGTATTTGGGTTCTGTACTGAAGCCATTACTGTACTTCGGGTACCACCTCATGGAGACAATTAGCAATTATACCTCTTCCTCTGAGAGGCTTTTTATGGAGGAAATACAGAATAGCATCTTCACTGCCGCCTTCTATAATGTTTCCTCCTTCATTACAACAACTTTTTTGTGTCTTGAACATCCTTGGGTAGTTAAGATACATCTATTGGTATTTCTTGGGTATATTGTTTCGGTTTTGTCTAGAGTTAATATGCATTTTAAGAATATCATCCAGAGATCTGCCCCAAGGCTGGATAATTATGAGTGGCAGGGTGTGTGGGAGAGTATGGGCAAATGCCTAGGACGGTGGGCCTCTCCAGTGTTTTGGAGTTTTACCCCTGAACAAGTGCAGAATCCTGAAAAATTAGTAGAACATTTGGAAAAAGTATGCTGTCATCCTGACAATTCTAGGGAGACACAAATCACTGCAATGTGCTGGGGCCTGGCCCATGCCTACCGAGCCGTATTAAACACTATTCAGAACCCTCAAGGGGAAGAGAAGGTCTCTGGATCTGACAACAAAACGACTGGCGTTGCAGCTATGCCAGCCCCGGCAACAGATACTACTGATACGCCAGCCCCTGTAACAGGTGCTGTGGCTACACCAGAGAACCAACCCGTGCCAGTATCAGTTGCCCCTATACAGAAGAAAAAATACACAAGAAAATCAACTCGTTTAGTAAGGGCTGATGATGAACCAGGGCCATCACAAGAACAGGAGGAGGAAGAGGCAGAACCCACAAATGAGATGGTAACAACCCGATCTCTGTCCCTGAGTGAGCTGCGAGATATGCGAAAAGATTTTAGTCGTCATCCAGGTGAGCACATCATCACTTGCCTGCTCCGATGCTGGGATAATGGGGCTAGTAGCCTGGAATTAGAGAGTAAGGAAGCCAAGCAGCTGGGATCCATTTCTAGGGAAGGGGGCATTGACAAAGCGATTGGAAAAGGGGCAAAAGTCCTCAGCCTCTGGAGGCGACTTCTGGCAGCTGTGAAGGAAAGGTATCCTTTCAAGGAAGATTTTTTATGTCAGCCAGGCAAGTGGACCACCATGGAGAGAGGTATCCAGTACCTGAGGGAATTAGCCGTGCTGGAGGTGATGCATAATGACTTGAACAATGAGCAGTTATCCAAAGATCCAGATGAAGTCCAGTGCACACGACCCATGTGGCGGAAGTTCGTGCGGGCGGCACCGTCATCATATGCAAACTCTTTGGCAACAATGACCTGGAAAGATGAAGAGGGACCAACGGTGGATGAATTGGCTGGCCAACTTCGACAATACGAAGAAAGTCTCTCTGCCTCCCTACGGGCCTGCGTCGCGGCTGTGGAGAAACTGCCTGATGTGCTAGCTGAGAAATTATCCCGGGAGTTCCAGCGATTCAAAGAGGACATGTCCTACTCCTCACCTGTACGGACCAGTATCTCAGCCATCAGGAGTAAGCATCCCTCTCTTCAAGAGAGAAGATATAGTGAATACACACCACGGGCCACCCTGTGGTTTTATCTGCGTGACCATGGAGAGGACATGAGGAAGTGGGATGGAAAATCTACCTCGACCCTAGAGGCACGAGTACGTGAGTTGCAAGGAAAAACAATTACAAAAGGTGGTTCTTCCAGGAAAATTGCTGCTCCAGTTTCCAGTGAGCAGTTCCCTAGACAGGATAAAAGGGCTGATTTTGCTTCCAATCTCAATAAAGCGGTTTTTGATTCGCATTTACAAGAAGTGAGTAACGAATGCTATGACCGGGACTAGAGGGGCCCTGCCTCCAGCCAGGTGGAGGAAAGGGACAACCGGGTGTACTGGACTGTGTGGATTCGATGGCCTGGCACATCAGACCCACAGGAGTATAAGGCTTTAGTAGACACCGGTGCACAGTGTACCCTAATGCCATCAAGCTATGAAGGGGCAGAACCCATCTGTATTTCTGGAGTGACAGGGGGATCCCAACAGCTGACTGTATTGGAGGCTGAAGTAAGCTTAACCGGGAAGGAGTGGCAGAAGCATCCCATTGTGACTGGCCCAGAGGCTCCATGCATCCCTTGGCATAGATTACCTCAGGAGAGGGTATTTCAAGGACCCAAAAGGGTACCGGTGGGCTTTTGGTATAGCTGCCTTGGAGACGGAAGAAATTAAACAGCTGTCTACCCTGCCTGGTCTCTCGAAGGACCCCTCTGTTGTGGGGTTGCTGAGGGTCAAAGAACAACAGGTGCCAATCGCTACCACAACAGTGCACCGGCGGCAATATCGCACCAACAGAGACTCCCTGATTCCCATCCATAAGCTGATTCGTCAACTGGAGAGCCAAGGAGTGATCAGCAAGACTCGCTCACCCTTTAACAGTCCCATATGGCCAGTGCGAAAGTCTAATGGAGAGTGGAGACTAACAGTAGACTATCGGGGCCTGAATGAAGTCACGCCGCCACTGAGCTCTGCTGTGCCAGACATGCTAGAACTTCAATATGAACTGGAGTCAAAGGCAGCCAAATGGTATGCCACAATTGACATCGCTAATGCGTTTTTCTCAATTCCTTTGGCGGCAGAGTGCAGGCCACAATTTGCTTTCACTTGGAGGGGGGTCCAGTACACCTGGAATCGACTGCCCCAGGGGTGGAAACACAGCCCCACCATTTGCCATGGACTGATCCAGACTACATTGGAACAGGGTGGGGCTCCGGAACACCTGCAATACATTGATGACATCATCATATGGGGCAACACAGCAGAAATGGTTTTTGAAAAAGGGAAGCAAATAGTCCAAATCCTTCTGGAGGCTGGCTTTGCCATAAAACAAAGTAAGGTCAAGGGACCTGCACAGGAGATCCAGTTTTTAGGAGTAAAATGGCAAGATGGACGTCGTCAGATCCCAATGGATGTGATCAACAAAATAACAGCCATGTCTCCACCAACCAGCAAAAAGGAAACACAGTCTTTCTTGGGCGTTGTGGGTTTTTGGAGAATGCATATTCCAAATTACAGTCTGATCGTAAGCCCTCTCTATCAAGTGACCCGGAAGAAGAATGATTTTAAATGGGGCCCTGAGCAACGACAGGCCTTTGAACAAATTAAACAGGAGATAGTCCATGCAGTAGCCCTTGGGCCAGTCCGGGCAGGACAAGATGTAAAAAATGTGCTCTACACTGCAGCCGGGGAGAATGGCCCTACCTGGAGCCTCTGGCAGAAAGCACCAAGGGAGATTCGAGGTCGACCCCTAGGGTTTTGGAGTCGGGGATACAGAGGATCTGAGGCTAGCTATACTCCAACTGAAAAAGAGATATTAGCAGCATATGAAGGGGTTCGAGCCGCTTCGGAAGTGGTTGGTACTGAAGCACAGCTCCTCTTGGCACCCCGACTGCCAGTGCCAGGCTGGATGTTCAAAGGGAGGGTCCCCTGTACACATCATGCAACTGATGCTACATGGAGTAAGTGGGTCGCACTGATCACACAACGGGCTCGAATAGGAAACCCCAGTCGCCCAGGAATCTTGGAAGTGATCATGGACTGGCCAGAAAGCAAAGATTTTGGAATATCACCAGAGGAGGAGGTCACGCGTGCTGAGGAGGCCCCACCATATAATAAACTATCAGAAAATGAGAAGCAATATGCCTTGTTCACTGATGGGTCCTGTCGCCTTGTGGGGAAACATCGGAGGTGGAAAGCTGCTGTATGGAGTCCTGTACGACAAGTTGCAGAAACTGCTGAAGGAGAAGGTGAATCGAGTCAGTTTGCAGAGGTGAAAGCCATCCAGCTGGCTTTAGATATGGCCGAACGAGAAAAGTGGCCAATGCTCTATCTCTTTACCGACTCATGGATGGTGGCAAATGCCCTGTGGGGCTGGTTACAGCAATGGAAGCAGAGCAACTGGCAGCGCAGAGGCAAACCCATCTGGGCTGCCACATTGTGGCAAGATATTGCTGCCCGGATAGAGAACCTGGTTGTAAAAGTACGTCATGTAGATGCTCACGTACCCAAGAGTCGGGCCACTGAAGAACATCAAAACAATCAGCAGGTGGATCAGGCTGCTAAGATTGAAGTGGCTCAAGTGGACCTGGACTGGCAACATAAGGGTGAATTATTTCTAGCTCGGTGGGCCCATGACACCTCAGGCCATCAAGGAAGAGATGCAACATATAGATGGGCTCGTGATCGAGGGGTGGATCTGACCATGGATACTATTGCACAGGTTATCCATGAATGCGAAACATGTGCTGCAATCAAGCAAGCCAAGCGCTTCAAGCCTCTCTGGTATGGAGGACGATGGCTGAAATATAAATACGGGGAGGCCTGGCAGATTGATTATATCACACTTCCACAAACCCGCCAAGGCAAGCGCCATGTGCTTACAATGGTGGAAGCAACCACCGGATGGCTGGAAACATATCCCGTGACCCATGCCACCGCCCACAACACTATCCTGGGTCTTGAAAAGCAAGTCCTGTGGCGACATGGCACCCCAGAAAGAATTGAGTCAGATAACGGAACTCATTTCCGAAACAGCCTCATAGACACCTGGGCCAAAGAGCATGGCATTGAGTGGGTGTATCACATCCCCTATCATGCACCAGCCTCCGGGAAAATCGAACGATACAATGGACTGTTAAAGACTACACTAAAAGCAATGGGTGGTGGGACATTCAAATACTGGGATACACATTTAGCAAAGGCCACTTGGTTAGTCAACACTAGGGGATCTGCCAATCGAGCTGGCCCTGCCCAGTCAAGACTTCTACGTACTGCAGAGGGGGATAAAGTCCCTGTAGTGCACCTAAAAAATATGACGGGGAAGACAGTCTGGGTTACTCCTGCTTCAGGCAGAGGTAAACCCATTCGTGGGATTGCTTTTGCTCAAGGCCCTGGATGCACTTGGTGGGTGATGCGGGAGGATGGGGAAGTCCGATGTGTACCTCAAGGAGATTTGATTTTGGGTGAAAATAGCCAATGAACTGAATTGTATAATGTTAGTTGCTATATAATACTAGATGTCATCACTTCAATGATCACTATGTGCCATATCAAGGGTATACAGTAAGAATCACCCAAATTAATGAAGAAAAACTTTGAGGAAACTGAACAAAGTGCAGTGGTGATGGAACCAGAACTGACTTCAGCATACAACAATCCAACACCACACACCATCTCTCCTGCCCTGAAAGACTGTTATGACAGATGGAGCCTAAAGTCATGAACTAAATGAACTCAACAAACATTTTAGAGGGATAGCCTATAGACTAGGGAAATTATATCTATATGTGTGTGTGTGTATATATATATATAAAATATATCAAAAGACTGGAAAAGTGGTAATGATTAATTGGAATGTATTTGAAAGACCTGGGCATGACGTATATGGTATGGAATAAGGGGTGGATACTGTCCTGGTTTCAGCTGGGATAGAGTTAATTTTCTTCTTAGTAGCTGGTATAGTGCTGTGTTTTGGATTTAGTATGAGAATAATGTTGATAACACACTGATGTTTTAGTTGTTGCTAAGTAGTGGTTACACCAGTCAAGGACTTTTCAGCTTCCCATGCTCTGCATGGCGTACAAGAAGCTGGGAGGGGGCACAGCCAGGGGGCCTGACCCACATTGGCCACAGGGCTATTCCACACCATATGACGTCATGCTCAGTATATAACTGGGGCGAGTTGGCCGGGGGGGAAGGGATTGCTGCTCGGGAACAGGCTGGGCATCAGTCAGGGGGTGGTGAGCAATTGTGTCGTATATCACTTGCTTGGTACATTATTATTGTATTATATTATTATTATTATTATTACTACCACTACTACTATCATTCTATTTTATTTTACTTCAATTATTAAACTGTTCTTATCTCAACCCAGGAGTTGTCTGACTTTCACCCTTCCAATTCTCTCCCCCACCCCACTGGGGGGGAGCGAGTGAGCGGCTGTGTGGTTCATAGTTGCTGGCTGGGGTTAAACCACGACAATCGGTAATGGCCACATCCATGCTCTTCTTTCAGATCTACTTGAGACTAGACTCCAGACAGTATATTTATATCATTCAGAACTAGTTCTAGTAACTCAGTTCAATGCAAACACATCCAGCTGAAAACATATCCAGCTGAAAATCCATCATTGAAAATATGACAGAAATTGATAGGGCTAAAGGGATAAGCAGAATTAAAAGACCTAATAAAAAGCGAATGAGGTCAGAAGATTTTCACATGTTTCATTTGTTAGATGCTCGTTCAGTATTTGCAGCAGAACAATCTTTACTTGCAAGTCAAGCAAACTGCAGAGGAGATGAGGTATATTCTCAGACTTTACTGATTAGATATTTCAAATTTGAAGGTAATGCTGTGTGCCAGCTTGGCTCTGCATTGTTTTATAATGGTATTGACAAGAAAAAACATTCCTAGCTGTACAACTTCAGAGGCAGTTTTCTGGACTGTCATTTTAGTGATGGTTTATGACCTTGGCCATTTCAAAAGATGCAGTTTATGGGAGAAGTCAGACACCTCTAAAAATGGTAACGGCTCATGTCTCAGTGCAAATACTAAGTTAAAAAAGAACAAACTTAATGAATAGCTTTGTAGTCTGAGCCCAAACTTTCATTTATGCTGTCCATCTCACTGGTTTTAGTCTTATCAGAACTCAGTTTGTAGGGCCTGGCACATATGCTTTATTGTATATCGGCACTGGAGGTGGTTTTTTAAAGAGACAGGGATACGTGAGAATATGGGAAAAAGGATTAATGATAGCAGAGAATTAAGAGTCTTAAAGAATCAGATAAGGAAATTTTTATAAAATTGGCCTTGGATATTTTTATAAAATCAGCTTCAACCCAAGTCAAGTTTAAAAGCAAAAAATATAGTTCAAAGTAACAAAGCTTTTAAAATCTGAGTACTGTCTTAGTGGTGCTACGTTATCTTTCGGCAGGCAATTTATTAAGTGTTTAAATAAAAAAGATGTAAAGAAGATTTTTACTTTACCAATTAATTCCAATAAGTTTTTAAAAGGCTTATAGAGAAAATGTTGTAACACACAAAAGTTATTGCTACACTACTAAATATAACAGGCCAGGGACTCCTCTTGCCTTAGGAACCAAGCAGCACAACTCAGTTTATACCTACATGGCTGCACTGTCCTCCGCTCAAAATATCCCACAATAGCCACAGCCCAGCTTCCCACTGGAAATAACCCTCACAAGAACCTTGCCCAGGCAGCAGCTGGAAGAGTGCTAGTTGGCAGGAACCAAATGATATGCTGATGAACAGTATAAATGATGGTCCTCAAAGGCCATTCTTTTCTTTACCAGCAAAGGCATAATTAAAGATTCTTTGCACGATTTAGTATTAATGCAGGACTGCAAATAACACTAATACAATCAATGCAACGAGTCGAGAATAATGTCCATTACTAGCTTATTCATCTAATTTTCTTGAAGCTACTTGATGTTTAAAAAAAAATGCACCAAATTACGTTTTACTAGTTTTATTAGATGTTCTTTTGGCACAGCAAAAATCCAGATGATGATATATTTTAATTTTTAAATGTACTTATTTCACAGAGAGTCCTTTAATCTTTTTCACTTTTAATCAGTCATTCTATATTATCATCTGCAGCTTGAATTCTTTTAATTCATAATTAGCATGGAATAAACTCTCCATAACTGAATAGAATTTCAATGAAAATGAATATTTCCTTCAGTGGGAGAGATTTAAAATCTGCGAGTGAGCGAGCAGTGAACTCAGATGATCGGCATTGCATTATTTCTGACAGTCTCCTTCACTAAGCCCAGAACACTGCCATAAGTGAATTGTTCACCTAATTCTGGAATTAAGCAGAGGGGGGAAAGGGGGCAAGAGGAGAAGTGACAAACCAAAAGCTGCAAAATTCTTCATAATAGCAAAATTTTGGCCAGGAACATGCTTTTGCCGTCCTCTGTTAAGATGACTTTGATGCCTTATTGCTGAGTATTCACATTTAAACCGGCTGGGGAAGGAAATCAATAAAAAGTAAACCAGTGGCGGGCAAGCTAAATATTTTCTTTTTTCTTTTTCCCATGAAAAGCAGCCATTTGAAAATACTAGGCAGCACCAGAGGCAGTAATTTTTAGCATGTCACAACAAGGTCAATATGTTACTAACTTTACAATTCTTTGGGTAATAGATGAGACATGTTGAAGCAGCTTTTGGTTCATTTGGTATTATCCTCATTATGGCTTTAGCTGGCACAGGGGATCAATATTTCTGAACATTACACTGCTCCTGAACAGACAGAAGGACATATTGTTTATTTGGCTGCCTAGTGATTTTTGACACAGGAGCCTATCAATTCTATTATGGTATGAAAACCAGTGCCAGCTAAAAGGACTCCTAACAGAACATGATATGGTTACTCAAGAGCTGATTATTCAGGAGCAATCAAAATATTAAACCTAGCAAATAATATTTAATCTGAGGCTGGCTTTATAGCAATCTCTGCTTTTTTTAACCTTGCAAGACTATTTGTCACTAACTTTAAATACTCATTTTATGAGGTGGTGCAGGATTCCCCAGAATCTACTCAATTTCAGTTGCCAACAGTTAAAGCCTTTGGCAAAAATTATCCATTTAAGCAAATACAGCAGCTAGGCGAGAGATGGAATTACATTACTTTCCTACAGCTAGTTATGTTCTTGCCCAGTGTGTCCATTATTGTCCAGAAGCTTTTACAAGCACCATTACCCTAGACCCTTTAAAAACTGTCTGTAATGCAAGGTTAAATCTCTCAACTGCATTAAATCTCAATTCAAACAACCTCATTGTTATTACATATGCATCACTATTACAGACACTTATTTGTGCATCTATAGCTAAAATTAAATTGTGGTTTTATAGCAAATATCAGGTGCAGAAATTTGATCTGAGTTCAAAAATGTCTACTGGGATCATCTGGATTCCTCTGCCCAGTCAGGAACAGCCACAACAATTTATTAAAACGAAAGGACATTTTGCAAATATATGCTTTTCCCTACTGCCCCATCCCTTGCAATCAAAACCATGTTCAGCCACCAGCTGAGATAGGGAGAATATTCTGAAGCCAGTTGAAAAAGAAACGTTAGACATACATAGAGTAAAAGAGAAGAGACAGGATGAAACAGCCTAATCCATGTCATATACATCTAGGAGTGAGGCCATCTGTATTGCAATACTTCACTTAATATCAAGATTTTTCTCTGCATCTCTTGTGACATTTGAAGATCTTTTAATACACTTATGATATATAATGAGCTGCTTCTTGTGCATTCTAACAAATGCTACAAAGGCCAATTAAGGCTTCCTACATATGGAAAAAGCGTAAAATTTAATTAAGACATCTGTCTTTAGAGTATAGAAACACCAGTGAGGAATCAATACAATGGGCAGCATCTGTTTTGTTTCTCAGCTTGAAACTAATATCAGCTCAAAATGGGACTGATAGGATCACAGAGAATCCTCTGGAAGGAGGAGCAGATTACTTCTGCTCTAGAGAGCGTGCTGAGGGATAAAAGCTTTTTAGATCAGGATGCAGGACACGGAGTTTGAGATGGGAAGAGGCAGAGAATGAGACTGAGGATGCAAAAAGCCCTCAGCATAGTAAAGAGGCTAAGACATTTCTAAGAGAAACAGGAAAGAAACACACAACCAGGTCCTTCCTGGTGGACTCGACACCAGAGGAACACAAAGGCTTTGGTGCAACCCAAAAGACATTAAACCTGACAGGTAGGTCCAGACACAGGAGAGGACGGAGCAAAAGTTATTTATAAACCTTTTTGGTTTTCTTACCTATGCTTTTATTTTAAAGTTAACTATTAAATTTTTCCTCCTAATAAAATCTTTTTTTTAAAATTATTTTTAGAATCATACAATTCAGGTTAGAAAGGCCACAGGTATTTTTTGAGAATCCTCACTGTAGGGAAAAATAGACCCACCTCAGATCAGTGGCTAAATGTGGATTCTCAGTCAGAAAAAAATACTCAAAACATATTTTAAACAATATGAGCATAATATTCACATGCTCTGACTTGATTCTTGATTCACCTACACTAACTTGAACTCTCTAATTTTGTTTACAAGATGGTTTGAAGGAAAACTCTTATTAAAGAAACATCACAATCATTAGGTCCAGGACAATGCAATGAAGTCATTTTTCTTGTAAAAGCAATAAATATAGTTATTAGGTAAGGTTTCCTTATTCTTGGGATAGGCTTATTTTCCTCCTCTCATTGCACCATACCAGAAATTTTTTATTACCTATTACCTTTTGGGTCAGTCACACATAATTTAACTCAAGTCTTCCTGTTTCTGTCTGAGAACTCTCCTTTTGGCCATGTTTCTTACCAAATTGACCAGAAGAGTGGGCAAGGATCCACTGTTGTTTCACTATAATTTTACAGAGTAGAAGCAGATGCATCAATATACTTTACAACTGCTTTCTTTTACAGAACCTTTTGCTGGAACACATTTACAACTTTGGCCAAAACTGTCAGATTTATTCTTTCAACAATAAAAGCATGCATTTGGAAAGGTTAAAGGAAACCAGTCAAGGGGTTCTCAAATTAAAGCTGTGACTTAAAATTGTTTGCAAGATTACCCTTTTTACCCATACCAAAAAATCAAGTGTTATAAATTAAATGTTCATCAAATGTTTGAATGGATCTTCAAAACAGACATCAAGGGATGCAGGAGCATTTTAAGATAAAGGGCATTACTCCTTGATACACAGCAGCAGCCAGCATTGCATGTTAGAAAAAGAGGAGAATCTTCCTAAATAAGTTGTTGGGGCAAGTTTTCCACAGATGTGCTTTATGCTACAATCTTATTCATCAACGCTCTTCTATGCTGTTAAGAAATAATATTTATCAGGGCTTGTTTGCTGTTAGTCATTACGTGGTGAGAATAGAAAAAATAAGCAGCAACAGAAATGCATAGGAGCAGCCTTCACTCCCATTCTTTTGTCAACACAGTGACAGCTAAGCAGGTGCAAAAACCTCCTTGAAAATTATTGTGTCTGCATGTCCTGGAATCACAGCAGGAGTTTTTGTTAAGGTGATAGCCTTTCAAAACAAAGATTTCAGGCAATTGGTCTGTCATGTTGCTTACTTTAGACAGGCAAGTAACAGAGCTGCCAAACAAGCTAGAATATGAAGCCCTTGGGGGACAAAGTGCAAGCTCTGGGTTTTGTTATCTTATAAATAGGGTTATTACAAACAACAACAAAAAAACCCCCAACAACTTAAAAAAAAAAAAAAAAACCAACACTTTTGAGTTGCTCCACAATTCATTTTGATTAGCTTGGGAACCACCAGGAGTACTCAAAACTACATAGAGACAAATATTGTTGTCTTATTTTCTTGTATAGTACTTCACTGAACTAATGCCCCTTCTCTCAGTTAAGGTATTTATGGAGTAAGACAAAACACATGGTAAGGGTGGCAAAATGCGTTTGTTGGTGACCAAAATAAACAAGCATTCTCCTGAGAGTCCTTGCCTGTTTCTGAAGAGATCAGCCGGGTTTTACAGATTTGCTAATTGTTTCCACGAGACCTTTACCTTTGGTTTCCACAACCTTCTGTTCCTTTCCATTGCCAGGAAGCTCATTCTGTGGATTCCTAGGGTTAGTCCCTTTTCTTCCCATCACGTATCTTAAGGATGGCAGAAGAAGAGTAGCTGGGATATTAATGGAGCACTAAGTAGAACAGCAGGAAGGTAAATGGAGGAGCAGCCAGCAAACAACCAAAAGCTGAGGGAAAAAACTTGGTGAATCACCTCTTTCCCTCCTTAGCACTGAACTACATAAAAGTGAACTGCAAAAGTACTTGTTTATTAAAACCCACATGACATACTGGATGCAGGAGCTGAAGGAGAGCAGGCTTTTTAGATTTGTTAAAGATATATTGTCTAGACAAAGTGCATCAATATATTCTAACTATACTTTAAAATTTACTGTGGGATGGTTAGGAACCAGAAAAAAAAATCATCATCCACATCTTTATTTCACAGAGTCTCTATCACAATATCTAAAGTATCTCCTTTTCCCAAGATATGAACTAATGATTATTTCAAGGGACAAAAAACTCACCAAACAGCAGAGCCAAATAAATAACTTGCAACAAATAATGTGTCCAATTCTCTTGCCATGAAGACTTCATTGCATATACGTTTGAAGTAATTTTTAACAGAAGCGACAGCAACATCAAAATTAAGTAGTTGTAGGTGGGTGTTTTCCCTCATTTAGCTCTAATAATAGATTCTGACTTTTTGATATTGTCAGAATTGTTGAAACTGATAGGTGGGTTTGGTTTATTTTTATAATTGCCTCTGGACATTATGCCAAAGTTGAGGGGTTTTAAAATAAACAAAAGGCTTACAACTAAAACTTTTAAGTTCCTACATACAGTTGCTACTATGTTCTTTTTACACATCATTACATACCTGAGCCTCTTTCAGCATTGCACCAGCAGAAGCAACTGCTACTTGTCCAATGGATACCTTTCTTCCTCCTCCTCTTCCACTTTTAAAGAGAAAAACGCATGTCAAGTTTTCCAGGTGTTAATATTGTTAGCTTTTGCTTTATCTTTAAGTGTGCAGTGAATAGCGTTGAAATGTGTAAAGTTCAACTAACATATCACCGTTCAATGCAAGACCATACAAGATGAGAAGATATTTTAATTTTAAGAAATATTTTACAGAGGGATCTGGACAGGCTGGACCGATGGGCTGAGAACAACTGGATGGGGTTCAACAAGGCGAAGCGCTGGGTCCTGCACTTGGGTCACAACAACCCCATGCAACGCTACAGGCTTGGACAAGAGTGGCTGGAGAGCTGCTTGGCAGAAAAGAACCTGGGGGTCCTGGTTGACAACAGGCTGAACATGAGCCAGCAGTGTGCCCAGGTGGCCAAGAAGGCCAATGGCATCCTGGCTTGTATCAGAAATAGCATGACCAGCAGGACCAGGGAGGTGATAGTGCCCCTGTACTCGGCACTGGTGAGGCCGCACCTCACTACAAGAAGGACATTGAGGTGCTGGAGCATGTCCAAAGCAGTGCAACAAAGCTGGTGAAGGGTCTAGAGAACAAGTCTTATGAGGAGCAGCTGAGGGAGCTGGCGTTGTTTAGTTTGGAGAAGAGGAGGCTGAGGAGGGGACCTTATCACTCTTTATAACTACTTGAAAGGAGGCTGTAGCAAGGTGGGGGTCGGTCTCTTCTCCCAGGCAGCAAGCAACAGAATGAGAGGAAATGGTCTCAATTTGTGCCAGGGGAGATTTAGATTAGATATTAGGAAAAATTTCTTCACAGAGAGAGTAGTTAGGCATTGGAACAGACTGCCCAGGGAAGTGGTGCAATTATAGTCCCTGGAGTTATTTAAAAGATGTGTGGATGTGGTGCTTAGGGCCATGGTTTAGAGGTGGACGTGGCAGTTAGGTTAACAGTTGGACCTGATGATCTCAGAGGCCTTTTCCAACCTTAATGATTCTATGACTCTATGATTCTATGATTCCATCATTCTATGATTCTATGAAATACTTTACTCGCACACTCATTCTTTCATAGTCAAATGCTCACAAGAACGAAGATGCACGTATCCAAGCAGTCCATGCAAGATGACTTGTGGTAAACACGGAGATCAAGGAACATCAACAGCCACTGAGTTCTTAGTGTGTCTGCTGGGTGCCTCACAGACGGGCAACACACTGGCTTTTGGATGTAACTTTTATACAGTTTACGACTTGACAGTGGCTGCAACCTTTTAATCCTGTGCCACCTCTATGACTCATTAAGAACACGTATTCACCCTTTGTATCTTCTTTTCTACCTATAGCCTGTCCTTTGGTTTAGGCTTTCTTTTGTTTCTCTAAACTGAATGTTACTGAGAAACTGCATGCAGATGCGCTATAATTTTATTAAAATACTGACCTAGATGCCATCAACACATGTAATTCTTTTACCTCTTCTTTCACAATTTCCTTTGGTGCTTTCACACCCAAACATTCCCATTCATACTTTCTTTATACCAACAGTAACATTTCTATTGCATATTTCTATAATCCTTTCACCTGAACCATAGTCTAATCACATCATGTAACTTCTGCTTCAATCATATGACTCTACTGAGAATCAATGTCATTCTTTCCAGACTGAAGCTTGAAGCAAAGATTAAAGTCTGTCACTCCTAAAGCAAGTACAAGATATCTAGAGACTTTCACTTTCTCAGAATGATACTAAACCTAACTGTAGTTCTTAACAAAATCACCTCTTTCAAGATCAAGAAAGCACCCTCAGCAAGTTTGTGAATGACACTAAATGAAGGGGAGCAGTTGACATACTGGAAGGCAGGGCTGCCTTTCAGAGACCCTGAATATCCCTGCATGCTAAAAAAATGACCCTACAGAAACCTCATTAAATTCAACAACAGCAATTGCAAAATCCCGCATCTGGAAGCAACAGAACAGGCTGAGGATGACTGGCTGGGGAGCAGCTTTGCAGAAAAGGACCTAGGTGTCTGCTGGACAAAAAGTTGAGCATGAGTCTATAGCATGGCTTTGCAGCAGAGGGCTAACCACATACTGGGCTGCCTTAGCGAGAACATAGCCAGCAGGTCAAGGGAATTCTCCTCAATTCAGCAGCTGTGAGACTGCATCTGGACCACTGTGTCCACTTTTGGGCTTCCCAGTCAAGAAAGGTATCAGCATACTCTAGCAGGTCGAGCAGAGGACGGTCAACATGATTAGGAGGCTGGAGCATACTACCTGCAAGAAGGGGCTGACAGAGCTAGGGTTGTTCAGTCTGAAAAAGAGACTGCTACGGATGTGGGGGTGAGGTATGTGTGTGTATCTTACTTCCCTCTTCAAACACACCCTAATGGAAAGTATAGATGAAGACTGATGGAGCCAGATTCCTCTCTGAAGTACGTAGTGACAGAATGAGAAGCAACACATACAAGTTGCAACATGGAAAATTCCAATCTGGTTTCAGGTAAAAACTTTTTAACTGTGAGGGTGCTCAAACACTGAACAGGAGCACAGAGCAGTGGTGTTATTTCCATCCTCGGAGATATTCAGCATTCAACTGGACAGAGCATCAAGCAACCTGATATAATTTGGCCCTGTTTTGTACCTTAAAACATAAATTATCCTATGAATACTAAAGAAGTGTCTGCAATCAAATCGCTCCCTGTAGTCTTATTCATATGAATGAAAATCTGGTAGAAGAATACAGGTAGAAAGCTTTGGTTAAAAACGGTAATCATTTGATAATGAAAAAAAAATAAAATCAAGTTATTTAATTTGTATCAAACACATCTGGATTCATGGCCATACTACTGTTGAAGTCATTTAGCACTTTTCCAGATATTTTCCAAAGTCTGCTTTTCAATTTCTACTGTCTATCTTCTGCCACATACCTACAAAATGCCTTACTTTTAATGAAAAAGTTAGAGAGGAAAAATGTCTTGTTTAATAAAGACTTCAAAGTTAAATTGAGTTTCCAGGGGAAGAAAAGTTGACAGTTCTCTACCTATATCCAGCCCATTTTTCAGTCCGAGGATGTATATGAGTGTCCCCATGCACCTCTAACAGGTTCCAGGAGGGGGAACTACAGAATTATTATCTTATTGCTTTAGTCTCAAATTTGGCTTCTAAACATCCTCTTATTCCTAGACTGGTATTTTCTGTGAATGCTGACTAATTGTCTATTTGGCTAAAATGGTGAAGGCCTTCATTACAAGAAAGTGTGTATTTTCCCAGTGGGGCAACAGTTACTCATAGAAAATAGATTTCAAACTCTAATAACCTTGTTTTTATCAGATAGCATTAGGAAAAAAACAATCCTGAGTTCTCTGCTGTGTTTTGTTATTGTAATACCCTGAACTCTGGTTTAAGATAGAGTAGCTTCAGGGGCTATTTTAAATTTATGCAACTCATACTAGTTTTAAGAGTCAAATTGTTTTCCCTTATTTTTAAGCAAGAAAATCAAGGGTGTAAGTCAGTGATGTAGTATCTTTTCCTAGTCAATGGGGGAAGATTATCATCCCAGAGAATGATTCATCCTCTTATATAGTGATACTTATGCAAGAGTTGCCAGACGTTGTTACAGAGGAAACCTAGATGACTTGGTCTCAGACGGATAATATTAAATGATCACATATTCTCTGGGGCTACCTGGAATAAGAACGTACAAGATATTACTTGCCTGAATTGGTGTTGGGGCAGGAATTGGATATGATCTCTCTCTCACCAACAAAGAGCTCTTCTATGCCATACAACAATCTCAGCAGAACCCATCATTGAGAATGTTCTCTGTGGTTTTTGATGTAGATTAGTTTTCCTTTGTGTTTTAAGGACTTAAACCAGACTTCAAACATCTGATATTCATCTAAATCACTTCATACTAATTTTCAAAGTCATGATAGTCACATACTACTCTTCCTCTAAGCCACTGTTATTAAATAAAAGCGAGAGTTAAAATCAGTAAATATTCTTTTTTTTTTTAAGAAAAAGTGCTGTCACTCATAGATCAAAGTCTTAACTATAGTATGTTTCAACGTCCATCTATGTCCACCTACTTAACAACACAGATTTTTAAATCCAGGAGCTGTATATCAATTTAACAAACATATCTAGCTTCTTAGCATTCATATGCATGTATATGTCTATATACAATAGATATTTTCTGTATGTGTTCCTTAATCCAATTCTCCCAAAAAGCCTACTGAAGGCTTAGTGAACTTTACATCCACAAGATACTATACTGAGAAGCAGATACAACTGACACTGATAAGAGCAGTGTCAAGTGTACTTTTCCTTTGCTTTTCAGTTTTGTGCTTGCAAAAATTAAAATGTTAGGCAAACTGAATACAAAATATGATGTACAATCAACAACAGCCAACATATACCTACTATTGCCCCTATTTTGTTGGTTCTATACAGCAAGATCTATTCCTTATTAGATACATACACTGGGACTATCCCATTGGTTATGAAAAGTTTTACCTGAATAACCACATGAAATCGTATGAAAAAATATTTCTAAAGACTCCTAAAAGTTAATACCAAGAAATAAAGTTAAAATGCTTTAAGTTGAAGTCTTAAAGAATATGAAAGTAAAGTAAATTAACTGCCTGTCACTGAAATTCACTGAAGTTGGGAACCTCTTTCCCATCCTTTGAAAAAAACAAATGTGTAGTCCCCTATAGAGGCACTCAGTTTTCAGAAAAACTAAGAAACAGCCTTCATGGAAGGGAAACCAACTGCTGTCTACTTTTGAAATTGAGGTTCTTAAGTTAAAAAAATTGACAAAGTCAAGCCCTAAATCAGGATTCTTTCTAATTTTAGGACTAGCCCAAATGCCACTACCTCTATGCTGCCCATATGTATTTGGCACAGATGTACAGAACAGTAGGAAATGTCTATCTGAAAACACGCCAAGACCAGATTTGGTCTTAAAAAATCTTTAATAATTTAAAAAATTAAGTCCATGTTTTCTGCCTTTATATTATAACACACCTAAAAACTCGTTCTCAAGTTGAGACCTGAAAGCAGAAAAAAGGGGAGGAGAAAAAAAGGAAATATCCAGTTTCTTCTCCCTCATCCTTCCCCTTTTTATTTTGTCTGATATATGGATGATTTTTCAGCTGTCGTTACTGTGTTCTGAGTGTGATGCTCTGTCAAGGGCTGCCATCCAAGTCTCTAAGCAAAGGTCACTTAGTGGCAGGGATTGGGAAGTATTAGAGAGCTTACAAGGAGGAAGAGATAATGACAAAATCCAGTGTTTTAAGCCCCCTGCCATACCCCTCCCACAAAATCCTCGTAATGAACTTCCTATGCTATGAGGTTTGGGGTTTTTTTAATCAACACTATGTTGTAAGTTTCACTGAAAATAAATTATATATTTTGCTACATCTCTTCATAACCTGGTTCAACCTTTTGGCTTCCGGCTACCAATGTACAGAACAGATTTAAAAACAAGAGAGCACCAGTCTCTAAAATAATCTCTATACAGGCCACCTTATTCGCAAACATCTCTTATCCTCAGAATGCAAAATCAGGTCAATAGCGAATTACGTTTTAACCTATTAGCCTCCAACACACCTAATAACCCACAAAGTATCAAATGAGCCTACAATCACATGTGTAGATCAGAAGTTAAAACAGCCTCTCACAGTGCATTGCATTCACAAGAATGCTTAATGACTTCCCAATAGGAATAAAGGTGAGGCAAAAGCAACCAAAGAGGTAAATGCCAAATTATAAGCTTGAAACCTCTGAAATTCAACATTGTAGAAAAGAAACTACAGCAGCATCTGATAAGCTACTTGGTTGAGTCAACAGATGAATTATTGTGGAAAATATTCGGGTCATGTGCAGATAATTTTACGTGCTTCCCATCCATAATGTACTAGTTCTCTGATGTAAGGCTCTATAGTTATTATACTAGTGACAATAGTTATTATATTAGTGACAAATAATTATTGCATATGGCTAGTTATACAGGGTATTACAGAGTTCAAGTGAAAAAAAAGAACACCTGCATCTTGGCAATTTTCTTGGGAAAAACTGCTCAATCATTTTGGTGAAGATAATAGTGATGGGCAGTAACACAGAGTGCAGAGCTGGAGCCTCCAAAATTCCAGATGGGAGCCTGCATCATCAACTGAAAAGATGCTCTGGAGCATCAGGATGGGTCAGAGGGCCAGTCCACATTCCACATCCAGCCATTGGCAAGAAAATAATACTATTTTAGAAAATCAAAGTGTGAAAGACAGTTATGGACCAGGCTTGATTTTTTTCTGGGATTTTCTTGAAAGACAATCTCAATCTCAGCCACTTCCTTACCAGATTATGTGCCAGGTAGAGTTAGCAGGCAAGGAAAAGACTTCTCCATCCATCTCACCTCAAGTGTCATTAAAAAAGGAAGCCAATTCATTTTAGAAACCATCCTAACCTAATCTCAGATTACTTATATAAAAATGCCTTAATTGAAACCATATTGTTATTACATGGCAAAATTAAGCACATATGAATGTTTTGTTTATCAAAAACTCAGACCTTTAACACTTCAGTTATTCTTTTGCCATTTTAGAGTTAATGTTACATTTTCTGCACTTGTATTTGATTTCCTTACAGTAATCATAAATCCTGAAAATCATTTTTACTTTCAAAATATTGAAAGGTGCTTTCATCTATAGTTATTCTGCCATATGTCTGCAGTATAGGATCTCATGCCAGGCTATAATCAGTTAGAAGAAAAGCAAAATTCTGGTATCATTAAAGCTATAGATGTTCCTTCATACATTACTAGGTAGAAGTTACACAGGAACTTTTTCCTCCTAGTCTTTCATCTATCTCCCTCTCTTCAAAAGAGGCTTCACTGAGCAAAACCAAAAGCATCATTGAAAACTTTTCCTTTGGTCAGAATTTTCAGTTTCTCCTTAAATTGTAATGCAATCACATGCCAAGCGCTTTGGGGTACACTTGATCTATGGTTTCTGCAGTAGTATTTAAATTAAGGACTCTGCATAGAGTACGAAAATATTTCCTGAATATTCAGCCACATATTTTAGTTATACTGTTTGTAACTTTCATATTTTGTTTCCATCAATAAATTAGCACTGACTTTGCTAATATAAACGTTCATAAAAGTAGTATTGGTTTGTCTACAAAGACCAATATTTCAAGAAAGTGCTTCCCATATCTTTCTTAAGTTTTGTTTAGAAAATTCAGCATCTACAGTATGTACTGTATCAGTCCCATTCCATTTGTCCTCACTGGGCGAGTTCTAAAACTAGTTAATACAGTACGAATGGCAAATGCTGCCAGCTAACCTACAGGCTATGCTAATTTAGTTATTGAAATTATAAACTACCCTTATATAATGCACTGGGTGTTACTTAATCTGCTATCGCACACGAGATCCTCAGTGGGTTTCTGCCTAAAGCGGTCAGAGCCTCAACACCACATTTCTAAAACCTGGTCAAAGCAGAGCTCTACAGCTGACTCTGGAAGAAAGGAGAAAGATGAAAGGAAATGTGGCAAGGTCAACTGAAGGAATAACAAATTACTTACCAAAACATTTTTAGTGTTGACAGTAGTTCAAGTCTATTTTTAACACAATTTGAAAAATGCAGGAAAAGAAAGAGGAGAAAATGAGACTATTAAGTTGAAAAGACAAAGGAGAGCAGTAAGAACATCCTCAGGTCCAGTAATGTTAGATGTTACTGAATGTCAACAGTCACACTGGGAATAGAGTTGAATTGTTTGCGTTCCAAAAGACAGTGAAGCTAAAGAAGGATCACAAGCTTAAGATGATGCCTCTTTGGACAGTTCTAAGTCAGCTTAGTGAGTGACAGCAGTAACTACCTGGGCTTTCCAATATCTTACTGGATTATTAAAAGCTAAGAAAAGTTCTAGATTAGAGATGCATCACCTTGCTCTAGATGAACGCAAATGATTTAACCAACGATAATTTAAATGACATGCAGATTTTAATTCAAAACATTTTCATTAATTTAATCCAACTAAATATTTCAATTTGCACAGTTACATAAGTCATCATAACATAATATTAAAAAAAACACCCTATATTACATGCTGACATTAAGACATTTTCATCAAAAAATCTGTAAACCCTTGAGTACTCAAATAGGTTTTTACAGATCAAAGCAACAAACAGTTTAGTAACAAATTTTAATAAAAGGCAAAATAACAAGATTATTAAGGAACACCTATGAACTGAAGAAGCCTCTTTATGGATGCTGCTATTCTAATCTGTAATTCTACCAGCTCTACCTCATTATTCTACGAATACTAACTCCAGTAAATGGGTGAAAGGTTTTAGACACGCCAGCTGTCATCTCTTTTTTTTCATACCCAATGTGCAATACTCAGCTGTCTGCCAAAACCAGCCTGCCCATACAGGCCCTTGTTTCAATAAAACCAAGAGATACTTGAAGATACTTTCAAATCATTTACCTGGTGGTTAGCCACTGTACGTCTCAGAAGGTATAAGCGCAGGGTACTTCTCAGGGGAACACACAACAGGGACTATCACGTTATGCTGAAGCAAAACTTACTTTCATTACGAGACTTTTCTTCCCTTTCATAGTGTTCTCTCACTTAGATGGAAGTGTATAGTTTAAAATAAACACAGAATGTATGTTTGCATTGACAATCTCTTCTTTCTCCAAATTAAAAACATAGACTCTTTTTTCCTGCTCTTAAGATCAGTTACCTTTCATGCTGCAGACAGCTTTTCCATTTATTATTTACATACAATTCTCAGTCATTTTATTGGAAGAAAACAAATGAATTCATGCAAACTACTTCAATCTTAGAGCTAACAGTTGTATACAGATTATGTTAGGCTAAAATTGTTTACAATGATATTTTAAATTGGCTGTTAAGGGGAAAAAGAACTTTAGACAGATGATCTGATCTTGACTTCCAGAGACTTGTTATACAGCAAATCAAATTTGCTCCTTTATGGCTATAAAAATCTATAGCTAATTGTTGAAAGTCAAGAAAGACCATAGTTACCAATTCTTGGGCATCTACTTTAACCCCAAAGTCCAAGAGAAAATATACATTTATTTATAGATTTGTGTCTAAAATTCACATAACACCTGCAAACAGCAAAACAGATGCCTTATTTTATGCATGAAGTCTGGTGACAGATTAATAGGAAAAGATATTATATTAACAAAATATTAAAAATAAGTTGGTACTGTCAAAACTGTGATTGTATTCTCAAGCCTATTTTCGCTTCCATAGAGTTACAATATACATATTACCACGTCACAAAATATTTTGTATGTACAAAGCCAGGAAAACGTTAACACCTAATGCTCAGTGCTCACAAAGGTGAAAATTTGCTCTTTACAGTATATATCAAACTGCCTAAAAATTATATCAAAGAACAAGTAATATGGAAATAATTTGAAATGTTGTCAACAGCTGACTGTTGGGGTGGGGGAGGCTTGCAACAATTATATCAATATCAGATTGTGCTAAACATCCCATTGTCTCTTTGCATGCACTAGCACTATCTATGCAAACAGTGGCACCAAAAAAAGTTCTTCAGGGTGTATTCTGTCCACACGCCCAAGTATGCGCACACCTACACCTACTGAAGCATCCATACTTATGTGAATAGTGAAGAGAAAGATTAGTCTTGAATGCTTTTGGGTTAACTTGGTCATTTAACACTTGATCTACAGCCCTTCGAAGAATGCTTCCTTTGAGTTCTGAAGGCTTTACATTTAAGCCATTACATAACTAGGACATGGCTTACATATTAAATTTTTTACACACCTTCTACAGATGTACTAAAAATTGCCAGGACAGACCCACACATACTATTGCAACTGTGGATCTAAATACACCTCCAAATCAAAACTGTGTTAAAGTTCATATTAACCGGACACATTAAGAATAAGGTATATTTTAGAGTATTAGTCATATCTCTTCAAACAAATGCTGTTTGCTGGATTCTAGATATGTTAGTTGTGAAAATGTGTTGTTAATGTGCCTCTACAACATTATATTACCTACCTCTGAAATTCTCCATGAAGGAGTACTCTTTTCCTCTACCAAGGCCAATTCACGATTTATGGAGAATAATTTTAAAAGGATAGTATTTTTCCTATATAAAAAATAATCATCTGCAAGTGAAGCTGAACAAAGACCTAGGGAGTTTTAAGAGTTTCTGATACTCCATTAAGATCACTAAGGACATAAAAACAGTCTGACAAATACTAATGTTCTAAAAAGGACTGCGTTTAAATTGATTTTAAGTCAAAATAATAAATGACTTTTCTTGTACATTCTAGGAAAGCTCCTTGTGCATTGCTGCTTGCTGTACTGCCTACCATCTTACTCTGCTGTGCCTGGGAACATTTTGATAACAGCAATGGCCGTGTGCCTGGGCTGGCAGATGGCCAGTGCATCGCTGCTGTTTCTGTGTTGCCGTACTAGACAGGCTGGAGCTCCAGTGTGAACTTGAGTAGAAGGGATGGTGACCTGTGGATGAGTCCCCGTGGGAGCAGGACACCCCAAAGTGTCTGTGGCCGTGAATAAGTCCACATCAGAGCAGGTACATCTCTTGAGTTGCATGTTGTGAGGATTACTATAGCAGGAACCCCTTGCTGCTAGCGAGGCTAGGAGCAAGGGGAGGAGTTCATTGCAATGTTAAAATCCTAGAACCTGGCCCAAAGGAACCAGGGGTGGAAATTGTAATGTACCTTTAAATTGTTGTAACTCATTATTTGAGTTGCATATTATAGGAATTACTATAGCAGGAACCACCCGATCCAATGGAGGAGAAGCCTTAGAAGAAGCAGTGCAAGTGCAGCAGCGACCTGACCTGGCTTTAGTGCCCAGTAACTCCAAGGAACACACCACCTCTCCTGTCCTGAGCGACCACCATCACAGATGGAGCCCAAAGTCATGGACTAAATGAACTCAATGGACATTTTGTAGACATTTGTGGACATTTAACAGACATTTTACAGGGGTGGTCCATAGACTAAGGGAACGATATCTGCGTATTATATCAAAGGATAGGAAGGAGGGGGGTGGGGTGGTTAATGAGGTTGTATTGGATAGTGTGGGACCTCAGCATGACATAAATGGTATGGAATAAGGGGTGGAGCATGTGCTGATTTTGACTGGGATAGAGTTCATTTTCTTCATAGTAGCTGGTATGGGACTGTTTTGGATTTGTGCTGACAACAGTGTTGATAACACAGCGATGTTTTGACTACTGCTGAGCAGTGCTTACACAGAGTCAAGGCCTTTTCTACTTCTCATACCACCCCACCAGCGAGTAGGCTGGGGGTGCACAAGAAGCTAGGAGGGGACACAGCTGGGACAGCTGACGCCAACTGACCAAAGGGCTATTCCATACCATAGGACATCATGCCTAGCATATAAAGCTGGGGGAAGAAGAAGGAAGGGGAGGACATTCGGAGTGATGGTGCTTGTCTTCCCAAGCAACCATTACGCATGATGGAGCCCTGCTTTCCTGGAGATGGCTGAACACCTGCCTACCAACGGGAAGTAGTGAATGAATTCCTTGGTTTGCTTTGCCTGCATGCGCAGCTTTTGCTTTACCTATTAAACTGTCTTTACCTCAACCCACAAGTTTTCTCACTTTTAAGCTTATGATTCTCTCCCCCATCCCACCACGGGGAGAGTGAGTGAGCGGCTGTGTGGTGCTTAGTTGCCGGCTAGGGTTAAACCACAACAGAGTGCATTACGTGATCTTGGGTAGGAAATGGTACATTCTTTGAATGTGAAAAAAATGAATCCCTGCTTAAAGGTGGTTGGAGTACAGTATTACAACACTATTAGAAAAATTATTTATTTTTGTTTTACATGCTTTTCCCCTCAATATTATGGTAATGCCAGGTTCTGTTTTGAAATTACGGAATTTATCTAGACAATAGAGAATTACAAAAAACAAAAGCAGAAGAGAGGAAAGAAAGGACCAAATCCTGTAACTTTAAAATTTCTTTTATCCGGAAAAGTTTTTGCTATTTGTCTAGATTTTTATGATTCTTGTCAGTGCAGTTTCTGAGCTTCTTACATATATTAATGGATTTGTTCTCCCCAAATAGCTCTGAGACAGAAATATAAACTGCCACTTTACAGAGAATACAAATAATGCTTCCTTCACACAAAAATCACACTAAAATACTTCGGGAACACTGGAAACTGAACCCACATTCAGATGTACACACCTCTTTTATGAAGTCAGTTTTCCTTCCTGGTAAGGATGGATGTGACAGTAGCTCGTGTAACAACGAATAATTTACATGCATTAAATCTCAGTAACAGCAAAGGAATACCCCCAAAAGGGATCTAATCCACACCCAGCCAGGCACTTACGTCACCAGTAGAACTGGAAACAAACTCCCTGAACCTGCATCTATCATATCGGAAAAGCATTTACAAAATTACTACATTTATGCATTTTGCAGTATAATTTGACCAGAAAAAAAAAACCTAAGGGATATATACAGCAAGAAAGATATTTCACTTCCATTTGAAATTGAAGATTAACCCAAAAGAAGGAAAGTAGATGGAAGGGGCAGCCATGTTTGCATGTCCCATCAAATATAGCTTCTGTTGTTGAAAACTCGGGAAATTAAGAGAAGATGAGCCCAGAAGATGATGTATCCTGCAACTATGCCACATATTTTTTTTCTGCTGGCCAGCACACTTAAAATGCTTATCTTCCTGCACTTAAGAAGTTCTAACAGCAACAAAACTGTTCAAGAATGAAAACCTGCTTGTATTATTGCCTTTGTGAACTGCAGCAATGCCTGCTTTTGAGAAATATCCTTTTAACCTTGAAAAGGATTGATGTCTTCATGCAGTGATGTATGGGGATATCTGCTCAGCAGTTACGAGCAATCACTTCACCTTGCAAGTTATATCAGTAGAGATCTAGGCAGTTGCAGGAACTACTTAATCACTGCATAGTATGGGCATTGGCTGCATTTATAACCACAGCTCTAATAGTGCAGTTGAATCCAGTTTTAATGTTTGGGGAAATTGTGTAACAACTGTGGCAAAATTAAAAGTTTCAAGAAAAAAAAACAAAGATGAGGTTCATTTATGGAATTCTGATGCTGTATCAAATTTTGTTGCATGCAATTTTAATCCAAATAACCTTGAAAGCCACTACCGTAAGACTAAAAGATAAACACCTGGCAAACCCTATTACATCCATGACTCAGAGGTAAAACAACAGACTAACTATCCATCCAGCAATGTCCCAAATTACTCAAAATGTCATTTTGACTTCTTTTTAGCAGCTTCTTACTTTTGTATGCAACCTAATAATCAGCTATTCAGGACAGCAAGGAGGTAGCTCAAGGAGTAGGTTGCAGTAAGAATACTAGATGTCACTAGCAATGAAAAAAGCAATGGAAATTATATTAGTGCCCTAAGATGTCACAGAGCAACACATATTTAAACTGTATTCAGAACATCAAATGTGTAAGTCCTCAAGTCCTCAAGTTTTTCAGCTAACAATCTGGGAAATGTTCTTAGAAAAAGAAAACCATTAAGAATAACAACAACAAAAACCCCAACCCCCCCCCCCCCAAAGAAACCCACAAAAAATCACTCCAACACCCACCTTACCCCCCAGTGTGGGGTCCCTTCTTGAAGTTCTCATTGAACTTCTCCAACGGGGAGACTTCTCCAACTTCTCCTTCCCATGGGCTGCAGTTCTTCATGAACTGATCCAGCATGGGTCCCTGCCATGGGGTGACGTCCTTCAGGAGCAGACTGCTCCAGCGTGGGTCCCCTGTGGGGTCACAAGTCCTGCCAGCAAACCTGCTCCAGTGTGGGCTCCTCTCCCCATGGGACCACAGGTCCTGCCAGGAGCTTGCTCCAGCATGGGCTTCCCAGAGGGTCACAGCCTCCTTTGGGCATCCACCTGTTCTGGCTTGGGGTTGTCCATGGGCTGCAGGTGAATATCTGCTCCAGTGTTAACCTCCATGGGCTGCAGGAGGACAGCCTGCCTCACCATGGTCTTCACCAAGGGCTGCAGGGGAATCTCTGCTCCGGCACCTGGAGCACCTCTTCCCCCTCCCTCTTCACTGGTCTTGGTTTCTGCAGGGCTGTTCCTCTCAAATATTCTCACTCCTCTCTCTGGCTGCCATTGCATAGGTTTGGGGCTTTTTTTTTCCCCCTTCTTAAATATGTTATCCCATAGACGCTACCACTGTCAGTGATGGGCTCGGCCTTGGCCAGCGGCAGTCCATCTTGGAGCTGGCTGGCATTAGTTTTATTGGACACAAGGGAAGCTTCTAGCAGCTTCTCACAGAATGCACCCCTGTAGCTTCCCTGCTACCAAAACCTTGCCACGCAACCCCAATACAACACATCTGGTGTAGCTGAGACACGACAACACCACTGTGTATCATAAAAATATGGATGTGTATGCATTTCCAACCAAGAAATCTTGAAGAACAAAAGGCCATTGTAGGGAATTAGGAATGGCCCGAGATTTTTCTTGCTAGAAAGCACCATATTTACAGAGCAGATTATTACATTTGATCTCAAAATAACACCAGCAGAGAATTGAGCCATTCTTATCAAACAATTCTCCAACTGATTGAAGTTTGAGACAGTGAAGACTATTGTGTAACCCTCAACCTAGATGGCCTTTGCAGAGGAGCACAAGCATGACAGGGTAAGTGGAAGGGACGGGATGGAAAGAATGGATGCAACAAAGCCAATTCAGTAATGCTCAAGAGTAGTCTGTGTTCATATGTATGCATTTTTCTGTCTCTACATTGTGTATGGTCCTCTCTGTTGTGAAAGAAGTAATAACTCCGCAAGTCTAAGGAAGATCAGTCAAACAATAAGGGAAAGACAAATCGCTTTTCCCTACTATAGATGGCACCATCAGCTTTAAGGAAAGCAATATTTTTGTCATTACCTCTGCAGAATTCCAACTTTACTCTGGCTCACTGTATGGTCAGCAATTGCCTTAATGTCAGGGCTCAAAGAGCAGAAGAGAAACTGTGGAGCTGTTGAAAATACATGAGCCAGAGACAGGGATCAAATGAATGAGAGCTATGTATAACGCATGAGATTTGACAGATCTGTAGTAGCTGCTGCTAAATGATTCACAGCCCTAAGAGAATCAAGCTGACAGCTCCAGGAATCTTTCAGAGAAATACTACTTTTGTCAGCCAAATCACAAGAATTTCTAAAGCCTTCCAAAAGAAAATAAGCAGAGTTCCTCAAGACCAAGCAATAGTAAGAGCAACATGAGTGGCACTTCAGGATCAGAGAGGTAAAAAGAAATTAAGAGGTAAAACTTTAAACATGATAGATTTAAATCAACTTCTCAGCAGTTAAACAGAGGGCAATCATAAACACAAACAGAAAAACACAAATAAAAAAAACTCCATCCTTATGCCTCTTTGGGTATAGGCATAATAAAACAGCAGAACCAGAGCTGTTACTCTGTGCTGATGAGAAATGCAACGTATGTTAAAACAAAAGTCAAAATGCCATCATTTAAAAAAGTGTCACGGAGAAGGTTCCTCAGCAACTAGTTTTCTAATCCACTCTACTGAAAGAAGCTTCTGAGTGCAGCAATGCATAAGACATCTCCTAAATTCCTGGTTAACATGACAACTTTGTTATCACAGGCAGTACTTGCTTACGCATAAGGGTAAGGGCTGTACACGTTGAAAGCACATGGTTCTTCAGACATCTGCTC
Organism: Nipponia nippon; assembly: GCF_047370975.1. Classification (NCBI taxonomy): domain Eukaryota; kingdom Metazoa; phylum Chordata; class Aves; order Pelecaniformes; family Threskiornithidae; genus Nipponia; species Nipponia nippon. The sequence continues at coordinate 63,636,789 of NW_028262290.1, forward strand.
TTGAAGCGTTCTTGCAATCACTTGTCGTCTCAGGGTGGAAAGGATCACTAATAGATTTGCCAGGAAAAAAAAAAAGAAAAAAAAAAGAAAAATAGTCTTTCACTCCAGGTATAAATACCATTAATTTACCCTTGAACAGAATACAAACATACAAAAGTCCCAGCTCATCTTGTGTTTAGTAATGCACATGGAAATATGTATGCCTTTGAAATACAGATTACCTCTCCTTCCTGCAACATCACAAGCAGAAACCAAGCCTTAATTCAGCACTGGATTTGTGGCATTTAAATGCATCATTTATATCCCTTATTCCCGGGAATCAATATCTCACTGCTTCGGCTGGCCAGACATCCAAGTCACTTCTCAGTGTAACCCTCCTGCCATAGTTCAACTGACAAGTACACAGCTGCATTCAGATTTGAGGGACTTCCTAGATAAACACTTGCTTGAAGACCTATGTAGACACCTGGGGAAATTATAGTAATTATACTTAAAGCAACCACTTCTGCCCATCTACAGATTTAAGTATAACAGTTTAACATTTTCACTAAAAAGGAGAAAATGAGGTAAGTAAACAGAATAACAAGAATTAATTCCTAAAGTATAATTAAAGCCATAAAATTTCAGAGTCTTTCCCTCTGGGGAAGCAACTGTTCAGCCAGCTGGTTGTTTTCCCTTCAGTCCAGTAGCCACCACTCACAGCTTGAGGCTTAAGTCTTCTAGATAGCAAGGCCTGATTTAGGCTGCACTGATCTGCTGGTGCTAATCATCTCAGCCAGCTGCCCATCAGTCTGCAAGCTATGCCTTATGGTGCCGTTCCCATCAGCAGCTTCCACCAGCCATGCTTTACATCCAAAGCTCCTCCAATTTTTTTCTTTACCAACAATTATTTTGCTGTTTGAGATCTTAGAAACACGTTTACTGTGTTGAGAAAGAAACAGTCTCTCAGTTCACTGGAAATCTCAGCATCATCTCGTGTCTCATGCGGTCCAGAAGAGATGGGCAGTCCCCTGTGCCTTTCTTCTCTCTTTTCTAGACTGTTTCCTTTCCAGGTTTAGATGAGTGGCCTACAATTTTTTATTATCCTTTTTATTAGAAATGCATCTTAAACATACCACCACACCTTGAGCAATGCAATCATGTTTCAGGTCTGTTTGTTAATCCTTTCTTTGTGTCTCCCCTCTCCACCACATACATATCAACAAACTGTATCTTGCAGCACCACTCCCTTTCCAGTTCCTGGGGAGGGTCAGACAGGGATTTTGCTTTTTGCTTCATCAGCTTGGCTCCAAGTCTTTCAGCCGTTGCTCTTAAAACATTTATCCTTCCTTTTGTTACCAGGGGCTTTCACATGAAGGAGACGAACGCACTGCAGAGCAAGCATTTGGTTCAACAATGCATATGCATTTGCACTTACACCCACATTCCTGAGTAAGTTTTCTAAAACCAAAAGATTATTTTCATTAGCTATGGACAAACTAATCCCTGACTGGCCCATAGTGTCTTTGGAATTATCCTCTTTCACCCATTAAGTCTGTGTTTTTCAGATTTGTCAAAATAAAAAAGTTATACAAAAGTGTCTTCAAGGCTTCAGATGACTAGTCTGGTACAACGACTGGTTAAGACTAACATCTGTTTCTATCGCTATTATTCTCATTCCTGCTTTATGGAGGTGGAGGAAGCAGAAATATATTTCTTTAAAGTCCTATTGGCAATCAAGAAAAGTGAAAGACAAAGCAGCAGTGCTGCCACAAACAGTAAAAATATTTAGGATTAGTGTAAGGGGTTGTTTTGCATAATAAGATTCCTGCTCAGCATTAGGAAAAAGCAACTATTTCTGTGAACTTTTAAATTTTTCATACAGCAATATGTCCCAGGTATCATGTGAATAGGCTAGCAAGATCTCTAATTGAGAAAATTGTGTATTAATTAGCAACGTGCTTGCAAGGCAAAAGTTAATATATTGACTTATTTTCAGTTGCCGAAACAGGACAATGGGATGGAGTAAAGACCAAAGGAACAGAAGCCAAAAGCAGAAAGTTCAGCCAAAAAGGAGGGTTTGAGGGGGAAAAAAAGGGTAAGATCATTTTTACCTGCACTGCTATAAGAAAGCAAGCCTCCTCTTGTAGTTGTTGACACTGTGTTGATATAGAACAGCCTGTTTGGTAAAGAGTATTTGATATTTACCAGCAGACTCTCAAAGGGAAAATGTCCATGGGTATTTGAATCTCCTTTTACTTTTCCAAAACGTGTCAGTGAAGAAAGACATCTCACACTTTTAGCCACCATCAACACAAAAAGATAAAATTGAATCCATCTAACCCATTCCTAGTGAATGCAATCTTGAGAACAAATGTTCCTTCTCTCCCATACATACACATATATCCCTGGTGACAGCAATACAAAAAAATTTGAGCATAGTTAGGTGAGCAAGAAGAACAGATTATTTAGTAAGAAAAGTTAAAAGTAATCTAATGTGCAAAATTGCCTTGTCTGAACCACATATAAAAGTCATTTAAAAAAGCAACTACCTATGTAAGATATGTTTAAGTCTCCACACTTAAGTACGCACAGGAGTGCTAGCTAATTTTGTATGAACATATTTACCTTTGCATTTGGAATTTTTTTTCAGAGTTTTCTTTTTCTGAAACTAATTTAAACATGTCACACCACATTCAACCATGGCATACTTGATAACAAGGACTACTGTAGAGTTGTATCTTGTACACTGGAGTTATGACTAATACAAGATACTGCTTTAATAAGCTGAAAAAGACATAGCAAGTCTATTTTTATTCTACAACAATTCAGTATTTGTTACAGATAAAGCTATGTAAAGGAATAAGTGATTGTGTTTATTTGTTAGTACTCCTGGGGGAAAAGAGTGTTGACTTAAAGGATAAAATCACTAATAGCGGTCATTCCTTTTTCCTAGGCAATGCCAGAATTTCAAACCCTTAATAGCGCACAAAGCCCAGGAAGCAACTCTGTTCCTAAAATCATTTATTCAAAATAGAAACGTGTTCCAATACAACTAAATCTCATAAAAATGGAAAATTTAAAATCACAAATTTGAGATGTATATTTTTCAATAAAATACTCTGACATGTTAAAGGTCTTTTTTTTAATGTATTGACATAAACATTCATTTTGTTGCAAAAATGCAATACAAAATAAGGTCTGTTTCATGTTTCCCCAGCAGGAAAATGACAAGCAAAATACAAGCACATGTCTGTGAAAGGTTGATATGTGTTTCACATTTTCTAGTTCGATTTAAGACAAACTCTGTGCACAAAGCTCTGTCTCCCAGCTTATTCTTTCATTTTTTATCCCCACATTTAAACCAATTTCCTTGGTCTTACTGGCTAAGTCCTGTCCAGTTTCCTAAGCCAGTTATCTGGAACTGGGGAGCTGGATCCTTACTTCTGCATAAACTTTCTAACCAATAGGTGAAGCAAGAATCAAGTACTAGTAACTCATTAGGTGAGTTACTCCCACACCTTACAGAAATATGTTAGGAGAACCTTATAAATTACTTTCCTATGTAAATTAATGCATATCATCCTAGTTTTAATGCTTCTCAGCTAACACTGAGAAACATGAACATGGACCCTGGAGTTTGGGGCAATACAGTTCCAGTGTTCATACAGGACTAAATGTTCTTCACAGCTCCCTAGAAGGATTTAATCCAAGAGGCATGCACAGCACACACTTCCCACACACTTCTAGAATTAGGCATTTTAAAACATTACAGCCACAAATATTTCTGCTTCTCAGTGGCCAGAGTACTACTTTTATCCAATAGTTCAGTGGCTAAATCACTTGTTCAGGAAAGCACTATGCAATGTAGCCTCTTCAGCCTGAGGAGGTTGAAATCTATATATTTCCCTCCAGAAAGAACATCCTCGGCATACACAGACTGTCTGGCCTGAGATAATTTACCTTCCCGTTGAAGCTGTGCCACTTACTAAACTGTGATTCATGATTTACTGGACCAGAAAGAGGACTGACTCATTTCATGAGTATGACCCTCTCCTCTGGGGATAAACACGTTCTTTTGGGAGACTACCTCAACCCCTTCACCCAGACTATCTGTAGAATCTCATTCAATTGAATGAACATATGATGGTCTGCTGTCAACAAATACTTGACGTTACTTAGGCCTGCATGAGGCCAAGAGCTAGCTAAGCTTGACCTTACCAGCCACAACACAAGCTGATTCTGTGATACTACAGCTAATAATACAGTTACGAGAAAGAAAAATGCAGGAAGTGATTCATAAGGTGATGCTGCCGACTGAGCATTAAATGTAAAAGCTCCCTAGTCTCATTCTCATTCAAAAATCACAGTGCTTGTGGTACATGGACCCCAGGTGGCAGGTAAGCCCCCACCCAGTCACTCACTCACTCCCCCAGCAGGACTGGGGAGAGAATTGGAAGGGCAAAAAATAAGTAAACTCATGGGTCAAGACAAAGACAGTTTAATAAGTGATGAAAAAGGAAGAAAAAAAGCGATCGCTCACCACCAGCAGACCGATGCCCAGCCAGTCCCCAAGCAACAGCTACCTTGGAAAAAACTCCCCCCCCCCCCCAGTTTTCATTGCTGACCATGACATTATATGGTACGGAATATCCCTTTGGTCGGTTTGGGTCAGCTGGCCAGGCTGTGTCTCCTCCCACTCTCTTGCCTACCCTCAACCTACTTGCCAAGGGGCCAAAGTGAAAAACAGAGAAAGCCTCAATGCTGTGCAAGGACTGTTCAGCAATAGCTAAAACATCAGTGTGTTACCAACACTGTTTTGGTCACCAATTTAAAACACAGCACTGTATGGGCTGCTATGAAGAAAATTAGCCAAATTTTCTGCACCCAGCCAAACCCAGTACAGGCTGAATCAGCTTGGACCACTTTCATCCTCCTTTTGATTTCCATGCCCCTACATTTGTCTTCTTTCACAGAACTAGATGCATAAACAAGCAGAACTACCTTAGGACCTTCAGCTCATGAAACTGCCTTTTCTCTCCCACTTGTGAAGACTTGGATGTTCAGGCACTGGCTTGAGATACCGCATCTAGCTGCTATAAATCAGGATTTCCTTTTAGTAAAACCATTGTCACTCAGCCAGTACCCATGGGAGCACAGGGATGCTATGAGATGAGAAACATTAACATGTGGAATGGCTGAGGGCATATTAGCACACCTGCTGCTATCACTGCAGCCCATGGAGGGCAGATGAATTCAATTCTTCACTTTCTGTATGCCTACAAATAGTTCATTTTTAAAAAGATGCACTATATCTAAACAGCAGATGAATATGCTATAGGGTGACTACACATTATGGTAGGAACAACAAGGAAAGATCACATTCTGAACCAAATCAATACCTACACCAAAAATCGCTCCTTATCTCCAAGCTTTGAGAGAATTTACAGTTGGAGGCAAATACTACACCTTCCAACATCTGACCTATTTGTAACAAGCACCGAGATCTTGGTAACTGGAGCTCCACAGCTGCAAAACATTACATGATCGTGACATGATTATAAAATGATCGACAACAGTTGCAGCTTAACAACAGTGATACAAAGCTGTCGGCGCAGGCTGCAGACCAAATGCTCATCCGGTTCAGTTCCTTTAGTGGCATTTTGGCACTGCAGCCAGACAGACATCTGGTCTGGCTGGTGCTTTGTAGCACATAAGGAAGCCTTGAGTGGGACTGGCCCAGCTTGAGCAGGGACAGCCCTCCTCCCCAGGGGAAGGGGGAGAGCACATTGTCACACTTCTGCATTTCAGCTGACCTCTGCTTGCTCTACCAGTTCTGTGGAGGTTTTACTACCTGAGAGAAAGGCACCCCAGCCCGTGACACACAATTATTTACAGTGGTAGCCTACCATAGCCGCAGCCAGCCATGGGCAAGCATGGCATAGATCCGTTGTTTGCTTGTCGGCCCTGGGCAAGTTAGGTCTGGATTAGGCCTACAAGTGTTCTCTAAATCCATAAATAATAAGCTTGTTTTCAGCTCTTGCCAAACAAAAGAAGCAGGAAGACTGAAGTTAACATTAATTCTGGCACATGTCTGCAGAAGGGACTTGTCCTTTCAACTTAGCAACCTTGCCTGCATTCCAGTATCTTTTTATAGAAGACATTACATAGCCTGCATCCCATGTGATGCTACTCTCCTATTCAAGCCAATTTGAATTTGTCAAGTAGGATTTCCTCCTACGTGTATTTCAAGATATATTGAGGATGTTCCCATCATTCATTGTGTAATGCCATCAGTAAAACCAAATCTTTCTAGGCAAACAATTGCTGCCTATATTATAGCACATACTGATTAAATACATGATTTAGAAAATTAAATGGGCAATGAAACAATAAATAGCTGTTTTCTAGGATGAGATATTTTCAATAGGCAAGATTATTTGATCTTGATTTAAACTTAGTTACACATCTCCAAGACAAAAATTTGCAGTTTCACTTGATTAGTATATCCTATAATATGTTAATGAACACGTTTCTTCATTACTTATGGGATGCAACTATGGACATAAGGTATGATGCACAAAACCCTCTGGGACGTGATATGCTTCTAGCTGAGTGAAGTTTGATTGAAGGGTATTGCTTTTTTCAGACTACAGAAGCCAACCTGAACTGGCTTCCCTAAGCACAGGAAAGCTACATACAACTGTCTAGATCCACCCCGCTGCCCCTGTTTGGTTGCATTTGCATACCAGGTGCCCAGTTCTCTCCTGTGCTGTACCCTTTACAAAGTGAATACCAGATGCCCGTACATGGCATACAGGAGGAGAGGATATACACCCAGTCGTGACAGTGCCCAGCTTGCAGAGGTGTTTGTGAGGAGAGCACGTAGTTCCTTTTACACTTCTTGCCCCACCGCACGACACCGAGCTGACTGTGCAGCCACCATGCCTAGGGCCTGACTCTCCACTTCATTTCACGTGTCATGATTGTGCAATGGAAATCAATGAAGTTATACAGCCAGAAAATTGGTGAAACAGAGATTGGCTCTCGCTCCCTGAAGTGGCTTCAGTTCACTGGTGGGAGAAACAATCCTTGTAAATACGTTTGTCAGTCTGGCTCCATTTATGTCAATTAAAAGTATTGCTTTTGACTTCAAGGGAGTCTAGTCACATTTGTGTCCTGTTCAGAAAGTGCTCTGGAAACTCTTCAAGAGAAAGGTCTTTTAATCAGGTAAAGGTTAAAACCTGTTTTTTAAACAAAGTTAACAATATTCTTTAAATTTGAAGACAAAAGGTATTCAAATGTTCTAATGCAAAACAGCAGGTTTCTGATCAACAAATTCGTTTAAATGGCTACGATTAATCCTTTACATCTGACAGAAATAAGACGATCCTCAATAGACGTAAATTTAATCTAGGGTTGACAATTTACACAAGGTAAATTATAAATTGTGTGCAAGTTTACACAACGCCTTTTAGAAAAATTCATTAATTCACATGAAACAGAAGATACCATGCAGTGAACTGCAGTTTACCAGCAGAGAGCGGGACACACTTAACAAAATGATGGCTAGTGACTCACACAGTGAACTTCACTTACAGTCTCACCAAACAATCACTACTGATAGCTGTTAAATAAAGGACAGGTTAATAACATGATACAGTCTGGGCAAGATAGTAACCTATCCCTCCAGTTAAAGTTGTTTTCAAGTTTTTCACACTGATCCAACCAAAAAGTTAATAAACTGTGGACTAATTTTTTCATACAAAATAGGAAATGCCATATAACGTGAATAAAAAAATGGATTATAAACATTGTTTTTTTGCCATCTTGTCTTAAAGTAGAGACAATCATGTCACATTATCAAGCATGTAAACTCAACCTAGGAGCTCAGTTAACTGAGGAACACAGCATAGGATTAACAGTAAAAATACATAGTGTGTTTCACCCTAAAAAAAAAAAAAGGAAAAATAAAGAAGCAGCTTTAAATATTTTGCAACAAAAATAAAAACTAAAAAAAAAGAGAGGTGGATGTAGAATGAGATTAAGTTTTGGATTATGAAAGGGTATGAGAAATTAGACAATAGGTGGAACACACATTGCTTTTTTACAGTGAATAAAGGAGAGAACTAAGAACAAAACCACAGTGTTTTTCATGATGTCATTATTTCAGTTCTTCCTGACAGAAGAATCAGTCCTGCCAAAAGAAAGATTGGGGCTTTTTTTTCTTCTGAAAAACCTGTTACAATAGTATCGTAACTCTCTCAAGCATGGAAATATTCTAACTAGGATGCGTGCTAAACATGTCAAAAAGCTTTCTGTGATTTCCAAAAAATAATTATTTCACTAGCACAGAGAATTTTTAAATGAATCTGGGTACTACAGCATTCTGGTTTTGAAGTAATAGGAATCCTTCTGTGTCAAACCATAAAGCTTTGATTAGGCCCCATTCTACCTTTACAAAGTATCAGCGTACACCTTTTCTGTGTGTTAAACAAGATTTTAAAGTTAGGAGTATACAGAACATTGTGTGGGTTTTTTGCACTCATCTCATTTGAAGATGTTATCTAAAAAGATCTCTCCTGGCTGAAATCATCAGAATATCATTTTTCAAAGGTGCCTAAGGTTGGGAAGATTACTTCAATAGAAACTGACTGTTCAGTTGCCTGTCTGCCAAAGTTTTATCCCCTATTAGCCACATCCAGCCTGAAGCAAAGTTAGGCCTAAGATAAAAATCCTGACAAATTAAAATGGCTTTTGAATGGGAAGTTAGTCTTTTTTTTTTAAGTGTATATGTATATTTTGCAAGAGCCCAGCACATTGCAGAAATTACTAGAAACAAACATTTAACAACTATAATCATTAACCACAGCAATTTGTTTACACTTTTCAGGAGGACAGAGCATCTGCTGAGCTGTACAAGTAGTTTACAGCAAGCGTGCTGAAAAATACACCAGAGTGCAATACACTCAGACAGAAGTCACTTATGCAAATTAGCATGTATTACTGCTAGATTTTCTTTTTTTTGTAGGATGCCAGTCTGCATAGCAGCATACATTCATTGGGGTACCAAATGTCCTCTGCTTCTCCTGACTTGAACAGCAGCGGCACACAGCCTGCATCCTGAAGGAGAGTTCAGTACAGGTCTGAGTGCCTAGTGAATTACTGGCTTCATCTAACAAAGCACAGCCGCTTCACATTCTGTTTATAGACGCATCATGGTGATGCATAGACCTTGCCAAAGGGAGAATTATATAGCAACACTCTTTACAGTTAAAGAAACTTAGCTGAAAATATAGGTCTTATAGCAAATTGGGCTCCCATTCCCATGTGATTCTTCCACTAACTGGTTTTACTAAAAATAAGGTGTTATTAAATCAGATATAGTGTGGTTCTTTAAATACATCTTTACACATCTCTCTCAGCTTCACAAATGAAAGAACAGATTTTGATTAATTTTAAGAAATACAGTTACATGAGACAGCTTTTCACCCCTGTCACACAGGAAGGATTATAAACTTGTTGTGGCTGAGCTTGCACTGTAAGCTCTCACCCTTGTGCACCACCCCAGGGAACCATTCATCATTATAACCACTGCCCTCCTTTGAGCATGAAGGGACATCAGGGCTAGCATGCCACAGGGAGACTTCTTCTATAATCATTGAACTCAAAATGTTTTGGTCAGACATGAAAGAGGGGAAATGGATGAAAACCAGCCTGATCTCCTCAGCATCCATAGGGAGACAAAGAAGCTGCATGCCATCAGTGCACAGGCAGGACTACGATATGGATGCTGTCATGAAACTGTACAGTTGTTGGCACAGTCTCAACCTGATTTTTGATGCAGTCCATCAACAGTGTCTGGAAAAGAGAAAGCAGAGGTGAGCCAAGTTGGTTAAGTCATATTTCCCTTCACATTTTGTCAGGAAAAAGAGGACAGTCCACTTTCACTCTTGATGCAATCCTATTAACTGAAAGGATAAAAGGTTGTGTAGGATTCAGTGTCAGTTTTGACAAAGCAAAAGGATTCAAATTTCTCTTCATTGTAACTGAGCAGAAGTTGGCTTGTTAGGAATGCTGAAAAAGTACCAATGACCTGATGAAATCCATTGTGAAATTCATGCTAGGAAATGCATGCTTTTCAAAGCCGGGACTTTTTCATGGGTGCACCGATTCCAGTCAGGTTTATGGGAAGAGAATTGCTGTGCACTGGCTCTGCGCTCATGTGAAAGAAAACCACATTAAAAACTAAACTTTCTGATACAGTTTACAGAACTTCTGAAAGCTCTTTCTAACTCCACTGTGGAACAAAAACAAATTTAAAAGCTATGACAGTGTTCAGAACATGGAGTATTGCCAATCTGCCCAACACTTTAAACTCTGTGTAATGGTGCCAGCTTTTGGAAACGTATATGCATCCCAGCTTCCTTCCACTATGTTGAGCAATTGTTTTGTTTCAAAGATTTTCACAGAATATTCATGTTTATTTCCTTCTAAACAAAGCCTTTCTATTCAAAACACTGATTAACACTCTCTTTTTAAACAATAAAACACCACTCTACCTTGAAGCAATCCAGTGTTTTATTTTGTAGACCTATCACCCACCTCATTCTTTGAGCTTCTTTGCTCTGAGGCAGTTTCAGGCTGAAGTACTTAGATAAAAGACTGCCCAAGTATAATGATGCTACCACAATAAATGGTAGGCAGGCAATATCACCACCTGAGCATCAGCACTGTAGCAAGGACCATGCTACGCTGTAATGAGGAGACTGGGTTGCAGAAGATGATTTCATGAACTGAAGTTTTGAGTGCTTACTGGATTGGAAATCCTATGGCAATGTTTCCAAGAGTAGACACACTTTATTAACATGCTATTACAAGCATTTTTATATTCTCTCTCTCCCCGTGCATCCTCATAATTAGTTATCACTTGCACCATCTTAGGGGCATGGCCTGGTGCTGACTCAGCAGGAATTAATCTTGATTGCCCAACTGTACATCACTTATGTTCGCTTTTCCTTAAAAGGCTCCCACTTAGATCCTGCTGTTTTATAGTTCAACTTAAATCCTGCTGTTTTATAATTCAGATATAGCACACAGAAGGGTTTGGTTTTACTTTCAGATATGTTTTACAGAACCGTATTTAAAACCAGCATTCACTTTTATTGAAATCACTCACCTTGTAAGTTTTTGTCTGAGTGAAAAAAACCATAACATTTCTACGGTGTTGAAATACAGTATGTTTTTCTATGCAGAAAAAAAAGAAGTGTTGTTCCACAATAAAGACTTAGTATTTAAATGTTTGCTTTATTTTTTCCTCAGTGTAAATGTAGAGTACACCCCTTTCCCGAGGTTCAGTATACAGTGGGGTATTTTGTACAACTTAAGACTCATTCAAGCCCTCTGCACACAAATGAATGTTACCCAACAGTAATGAGTAAGAATCCTTCGCTTGGAGAGTGGGGGACTTTGTTCAACTTCTTTTTACATGTACTAGACACTGGTACCTAGTTTCAAGGATGGTCTTCACCACAGTGAGTTAGGAGCTGTGAAAAAAGTCAATGGGCTATTATCACATTTCGTCTTGTGTTCTTCACATCACTTCAGCCAATCCATTTTAGATCCTAAACATTTTGATCCACAGCCTACTGCAGGTCAGCTCAACATTTACCCAGGTCTGCAAAAGAAAGATACTGGCTCTGCCTCTGCTGATCCATCCAGGCACAGCTGGGCTACGAAGCAGAGCTACAGCTGGCCCCGGGAACCCCTGTGCTGCATCTCTCTGTGCTTCTAATGCCATCTAATTCTCTGCCAAGAAAAGGTAGTTGAGGGAAATCTAAATGCCTTCTGCTATGTTTGGCGCAGGGAAGGACTGCAAGGCATTGTTGCATCCATCTGCATTTTCAGCACTGAACAGCATGGTGTTTATTCCCTGTCAAGCACCAGATTTCCCCATATGAAAGGCAGAAATACACGCGTAGCCACAGACACCCTTATAGATTAGGGAAAGTAAAACAAAATCACAATAAGAACTCCAAGAGGAATCATGCTGGGTCACGTCTCTTACAGTTGTCTACAATGAGCTGATCACAAAGTGGCTGCCTGTCTGCTGACAGCAGGATAGTTACCATAGAAGAATTTATAAAAATAAAGATTCAAAACAATTACAGTAACACTGATAAATCCATTAGCCCCTTACCTATACATTATACCTGTGGAGCACTGAGGTACTTGATGAAGGCACTGCCACTGCCAGAATGACTTTCTACCTGAAATAAAACATGAATTAATAGAATTCAGGAGATGTGATGCAAATATCAAGGTGTGTCTAGCACTGACATTGCTTTTGCTAACTCGTATAATTTCATCAAATTTATGACTGCATTTCAGCTCCCAGTAATTTCTGAGTGACTGCGTGAGCATCTGCTTCTCAGTTTTATAGCATTAACATATTTTGCAAAAGCTTATTTTCCAAAATCCTGAACTTCTACCCAAAGCATCAATATAGGGGCACTTACATTAAATTAGTCTTCCCAGTCTCCAGTTAGTAGATCCTACTCTACAGGTTCAAAATTAAACATTCGATATCTATTCTAGTTTCCTGCCTAGGAAACCAGAAAGAAATCCTTGGAGACTTTGAGTACCCAATATCCTACTTGAATCTGAAGGAGCTGATATTTAACATCTCTACACATCTAGATATCATATACGTGCAATGAATGTTTTGTGCATATGCATGTTTGTATATACACACAGAACATATGTATGCAGTAAATAAAGGAGTCAGCTCAATGCACAAACTACTCATATACAGAAATATATTTTATTGCTAGTTTCCATTTATTAAGCCATATTCATGAAACTCCAGAGCCTAAAAAGAGCTAGCCTGGCCCTCATGTAGAGATGGCTGAGCCAAAATCCATTCAATCACTTCACCCCTGTCACTCCTCCCTTCATAAACAGGGAGGATGTATCCAAGCAAAGTGGCTTATTACTAATTGCACCATCTTCATTAATATTGCATTAGCGTGTCTCGGCTATAGAGAACTGACAATGCAAAAGATGTCAAGAGCTTATCAAAATGTGCATATAAATACTTGGTCCAATATTCAACATGAATATAGTAGCAGCCTCTGCTTCAACAGCTCAAACTGGAGAAAGGGTTGTTTGTCAGTTGCTAACCAGGAACAAAAGGGAAATAGCCTTAATTTCCCAAACACTCAGAGATATTTACATCATTCCTGTGCCCTTTAGGTAATTAGGCATCACTTCAGAATGAGAAATCCTCTCTATGGTGCAAAGGTATCTGGCTGAAAACAGAGCCCTCTATAGCACTTCCATTTGTAGAAAAGTCCTAACATCAAAAAGACAGATAAGGAGAGGTCTTTATCAGCGGCATCCAGAGCATAAAGGACCACAGGTACTTCAAACTCACAAGAAAGAATTCTAGACAAGAGATACCAAAACAAATAGGAAGGCATCTTTTTGCTCAAGTGTAAGAGGAGGACTGCATCTTACATTTGCTTCACTTCTAACTGTTTAGAAACGTCTAAATAAAAATTTGACCTCAGTCAGAGTGATGTAGTGAAAGCATTACATTAAACTGTGATCCCAATCCAACATGGATTTAAATGAAACTAACAATTGTGGATTGCTTTCACAAGGGCAACAGATCAGTATCAAGCAAGGTCATATTCCAGCAACTTCCAGGCCACACCACCTCTGAGACATGTTCCCATGCAGCCACTGATATGCACCGAGAGCACTTCAGAGTCCGCAAAGGATCACTTTTTGGAATGTGTTCCTGGCCGTGAGGTAGGACTTATTTCAGCAAGCACGAACTGACAAGCTCCTCGCCCATGTGCTTATCAAGGGGCTAAGACTCTCTATCTCTGAGCAAAGCCTTATGTTTTTAGCAATGGATACCCACAAACAGGACATGGAGAACATGCTGAATCTCTTTTGTAATTTCCGCCTTTCTCTGCTTCTCCAGGAGACCAGGGAAGTCAGCGCTGGAGCTCTAGCTGAACATACATTATTACAAGTAGCACGTACAACTGTGACCAGCCACAATGAACCAAATGAGTAAACATCCAACTAACTTCACTATTCTTCATCCAAATTTAATTCTGCAACTGTATCAAAACAGAATCAGCTGCTCCTGAAACAGAAATTAAAAGCTTTCCCAGAGTCATGAACAGATTTTTGGATTTCAGACCTTTCTTCCACTTTTTCTTTACTGAATAATATATTTTAATGCCACTGAGTCAGAAGCCTCACTGAGCCCTTCTTACATGGAACTGAGATCCCAGATGGTATCCTACTGTACTTTGGGTAATACTTTTGTCTGACCTACAGTCAGTAATAATTAGAAATTAATGGCTCAAGGCACATATTATCCTGAGAAACCTATCAACCTATTTTTTAATCTTGGAATTAAAGTTCAAACACTTTCCATCATGCAGAAGAGTCTATGCATTCTAGGAGATATTTCAGTCATTAAGGTAGCACTTCATGTACCTATGGCCAGCAGTATACTAATTAAAGTCAGCATGGAATTTGGAGATGATCTAGTAGATTTTTTTCTTATTTTTCACTTAATCTCTGATGGTTATCTTCTATACTCTTAAGATGCAAACACAGATACATGCAATTAAAAAAAAAAATGTTTCGTAAAATCTGATTGTTTTTACTAAGTCTGCCTGGGATGGAGTTAACTTTCTTTATTGCAGCCTGTATAGTGCTGTGCTTTCCATTTGTGGCTAAAGCAGTGTTGGTAACACACCAGTGCTTTGGCTGTTGCTGAACAGTGCTCGCATAGCACCAAGGCTTTCTCTCCAACCTCACACATACACAGAGGCCAGTAACTGGGGGTGGCCAAGAGGCTGGGAGGGGACACAGCTGGGACAGCTGACCCCAACTGACTAAAGGGATATTCCTAACCATACCACTTTGTGCTCAGCAATAAAAGCTCAGGGAAACGGGCAGGATGTGGGAACATTCGTTATGGCATTTGTCTTCCCAAGAAACTGTTATGCATATTTGAGAGGGGAGTGAGACAGAGTTAGGGTAGGTGTTTTGCTGCTGGGTGGGGTCAACCCACCACATTGCTCTTTGTGAATATTTTCTGTAGCTGACTATCTCCCTTGCCTCCTGTGCATTTCATTCACTGCATCCAAATCACCATTTAAGTGATCTAGCAAAAGAAATTCCCTGCATAGTTTCTCCAGTTGAAAATAGGCCACCTCTGATTTCAAGCTGATCTGGGTAACAAAGCAAAGTCATCAAAATCTCAGAACAAAAACTAAGCGAATAATCTGAAACAAGGAGTTAATTTAATTTGATATATACATATAGATAAAATGTTTTCCAAATATTGAGCTTTGAGGGTTGTTTTTTTAAACAATTAATATATGAGAAAAATCATGTATTTCTATTGAGGGCTCCAATATCACCCTCCAATTTTGGTGCAAGCTGATCAACTTCTGCTGATCACTCGTTGACCAGGATTTACTAGAATAGCATGAAGAACTACTGAACAATTTCAGGAAACTGTTGTTTTACATAGACAAGCAGTACAACTGTTTAATATTCCAGAAATACCCATGCAGTGATAATTCTGCTTAAACATTTACATAAGTGAGGCCCCAGCTCCATCAGAGCCCACTACATTGGGAAACAAAGCTTCTCAGATGATAATAGTCTGCTTCTGCCCTACACCCCTGTGGCACAGGGACACCACCATTCTTTACTGATAAGACACCAAGGTAAATAGGCCTTGAGTCCCAGTGCCCAGCTTGCTCTTCTGACCTTGCAAATTTGATAGGCAGACTGTAAGGAGGGAGCAACCAATTCCCATGTGTATACAAGCAAACATAGGGGGAAGAGAACAGTCTGCCCATATCTAAGCAGAATGCACCAAATATTGAGTTAACACTAATTGAAGGCAAGTCTTAAAATGCTTTGAAATCCCAAGCCTTCCACCTCAACACCTGCAAGTAACCTGTTATCTCCAAGTTCCACACCAACCTTAATACCGGTGAAAAAACAATACCTATGTTTCAATAGCCAAAGTTACAAATCCTCACAGAAAAGGATAGGCATTATTACAAAGTTCTCATGGAAAGGAAATAAGTGGGTTTGAAACTATTTAAACACCAAACATGCAACTATTATTGAGGAAAACTGACAACATGAGAAATGTTCCTTTGAAAGTGGTGAGGTATTAGAAAAGGAGTTGTGCAAAATGAATGAAGGCAAGATCACTCTGATTTGCTCAGTTTTGCCATCATGTCTCAGTTTTCCTGCTTTATACTTCAAGTCTCAAGGACTAAACAAAGATTAAGGAAACCTATTTAATGTATCCCCATCAGAGAAAGACTGTAGAATGGCTACAGAAATACTTGTATATCAGGAATACTTGTATCAGGAATAGTGTGGCCAGCAGCACCAGGGAGGTGATAGTGCCCCTGTACTCGGCACTGGTGAGGCCGCACCTCGAGTACTGGGTTCAGTTTTGGGCCCCTCACTACAAGAAGGACATGGAGGTGCTGGACCACGTCCAGAGAAGGCCAACAAAGCTGGTGAAGGGTCTGGAGCACAAGTCTTATGAGGAGAGGCTGCGGGAGCTGGCGTTGTTTGGCCTGGAGAATAGGAGGCTGAGGGGAGACCTTATTGCTCTCTACAACTACCTGAAAGGAGGTTGTAGCGAGGTGGGGGTCGGTCTCTTCTCCCTAGTAACAAGTGATAGGACGAGAGGAAACGGCCTCAAGCTGCGCCAGGGGAAGTTTAGGTTGGATATTAGGAAAAACTTCTTCACCGAAAGGGTAGTCAGGCATTGGAACAGGCTGCCCAGTGAAGTGGTTGAGTCTCCATCGCTGGAGGTATTTAAAAGACAGGTAGACGTGGTGCTTGAGGACATGGTTTAGTGGTGGAGTTGGCAGTGCTAGGTTAACGGTTGGACTCGATGATCTTAAGGGTCTTTTCCAACCTTAACGATTCTATGATTCTATATAGCATTGCACTTTATTGTTGCCTATCGGCACGTAGCATGAAATGCAAAATCCAATACGTATGAACAATAAAGTGAATTCAATTTCCATGCAAAAAAAGCAATTCATTATGCTGACTACAAACTGTACAGGGGAAGAGGGGAGTGAGAATCGATGAAAAGCATGGTTATTTGATTATATGCACAGGTTTAACTGCTGACACAAACAGGCATACTCTTCAAAGTCAGGAGTACAAAAGGCTTCCATGAATCCTTTGAATCCTTTCTTTTAGTGGCTAATAACAATGAAAGCAACACTAACTGCCTGGCTACGTATACTATATAAAGTAACAACTTACAAACATTAACATTTCAAGAGCAAAGAAAATGTTTTCAGTATCTCTTTAGTAGCAAAGAGCACAGAAAATTAAAATGACAAAGATCCTCACATAACTGGACTGTATTACATTTGATGACAGCAGCTTCCACCTTTACCATATTTTCAACACTTCTCAGAAGCAAAGAGGACAGTGGTGGCCTAACGTACTATATATGGGGCAAAGACAAATAACACACACGTCTTTTACATCCATTTGTTGCTGCGGTAATTTAAGAGAGGACACCACAAAAATAATGCTGCAGGATCTCCAGGAAAAGATGAATAATGCCATAGGAAAGCTCATTCAGAGTATATCATTTACAGCAGTTATTCTTAAAGCCTCCAAATACCACTCATTCAGGCACTGCAGAAGCGCATAGCTGGACTCTGATTCAGCTGGTGAATGGTGGAAAGGTAATATTAACACCTATATGGCCTTTTCCCAGTGAAAAAGATTCTTTATCCTAAAAATACTCCACACTCTTCCAGCATATCTACTCCTGCTTAGAGGAAAGAGTTTCAGACTTAAATATCTGCAGTCTAAACAGCATGTCTTGTCATGTATCTTAGCCTTACAAGGACAACTGCAGCAGAGAGATGAAGACAACAGACCAGGAGAATGTAGACAAAAAAACCCAAATTGTGCTTTTATCAAATATTCCCCCCTCCTCTTCCCTCATCTTTCATGTGGAGAATATTTTAAAGCTCACACTAATAAAAGAATAAGTATTTGCTTGAAAGTAAGGAGCTGAGGGGACAATTATGGCTTTGCTATCTTCCTAACATCTGCCTTCAGAACAGTAATAGGGACTCCTTACTAGGACCAGTCATCGTTTTGCAAGCAGAGGCAACCAAAGACACTGAAAAGGTTACTTTTGAGGCTGGTCCCTTTTGGAAGAACAAAACCATTATCTGACAAGAAAACCCAGCATCTCATTTGCATTCCCTAATACTTTGTACCTAATACTGAAATAGCTTCCCTCCCATTAAAATCTGAATAAAACCATATTAAGCTGTGGAAATATTTTCACACTGGCTTCGGGTCAGCAGAGAAACTTAGAAAGTGAAAAAGCCATGCAGAACAGCTGTAGGTGGTGAAGTTTTTGTCAATAAATAATACTACAGTGTGTTGAGTTTGTGGGGTTGGGGGTGTACCTAGACAAGCAACTCAGGGACTTCTAAGCTAAGCTGGTTCTGGTCTAAAACTCTGACTACGCTCTTGCTTCTTAGGGTCCTTAGGTTTAATTCTTTGCACACTGTGCCTTTATTGGCTCAGATTTGTTAACAGTTCGCTGCTTTGTTCTGGTTTTAAAAGACTCTGCAGTTGGAATGAGAACTAATTAGAACATTTCCAGTGAAACAGGTCAAAGTTTTCACCTGGAATATATCCAAGATGTGGTGGGATCAGGTTGCAGCTAAAGACATAAAAATTAAAATCTTGGCCTTTTGAAACTGAAAATGGGCAACTTCTGTGCAGTTTTGTTCTGCACTATCACCAAAACATTCCAGTTTTGTTCTAAGGGGGGGGGGGGGGGGGGGGGGGGGAAGCCAAAGCCTGAATTCTCAAAAACCTGATGGGAAACAGAACTGTTCTCTCTGGTCACTTTGACTAAAATACTCAAGATACTCAACACCCTGCACTATATGACATTGAACTACTTTGTTATCATAATTTTCAGGAAAAAATGAAGGAACCTACTAAATCATTACTTTGCCACTATTTTTGACTACAAGTATACAAATTTAAAGTTTCTTTCAATAGTTCTTAACTTCTCAGAGCTTAGACAGTATTTTTAAGCAGAACCTCCAGGCCCACATTACATGATCTCATTTGAAAGTATGACACCAGCATGTCCTGAGGGTGTAGAAGTAGAGACGGGCTCACACTAGCACACAGATGCTCTTATGCCAGAGACATCACTGGACTCAAGTGCTGTAACAAAATAAGGATGGAACAAAGTATTAACTTGGGATCTTCCTGTGTTTCTTCCCGCTTTACCAAGATATCTTCCTTTATAATTTGCATAAACCTCATTACAGGCTTTTTGAAGTAAAAGGTTTTGAATCTGGTCTTATGGGCTTTGCCATATATCTGTTTCTTCAGATTCTAAGCCTAACTCCATGTTAGCTCAGTCACCACTTAAACATAATTACCTAACAATGTGTAAGAGAAGAATGATGTATTCCTTAAAAAATTACTGCGCTAATTTATTAAATCCTTCAGATGTATTTCACAGACCTTGCCTCTCCCTAATCACCTCTTTTTATGTTCCTTAATGTAACATTGCCAGATAGCCAAAGCCTCCTTCATAGCTTACAGGTGGGGACACTGGCGTGCTTTTGTACCTAAGGTAACAAACCACATTCCCATCAGAGATTTGCAAATCCTATGGAGGCACTTACATTTGAAAACCAAACTCAAAGTCTGGAGATCAAAATAAGCAACGAGCACATATGACAGTCTCCTTGCCACATTCAGTGATTTTATCATGTTCTGTGATAAAAAAAGTGTAATCTGACACTGCAGGTATTTTACAGCACATCACACCCAGCAAATGGTTTAGGGAGCTGCATTTAGAAAATCCCCACAGATTTTACAACTTTTTTGAATTGTTGCTGCTTCTGGAATTTCTTTATAATCTATACATATAGCTAGTACCATATACATGGATGGGAATGAGTCATGACATCTAGCCTCTCTATTCAGACAATACAGTGCGACAGCCACTCAGTCCAGCAGATTGCTTTGATGATTACTCTACACATCCTTGCACAGAACAGCCACAAAGAACTTGCTCAAACCTTGCAATGTACTTGACAATTGCAATAAAAGGGCCAAAGACAACCGCAATTTGACACAGGAAGAAGAAAAAAGTCCTTAGCATTGCCAATGCCTTGGTCCCGCGGGAGTGCAAAGAACTTGTTACTTGGGACCCCCCAGGCGCCCCCAAGCAGCTAACCATGCTGTACATTACAACACAAAATAAAACTTCCCCATAGTCTCTGCCAGACTTGGCAAACAGAACAGGGAAGGAAAAAGGATTTTCCCTCCTGATCCCCAGATCTGGTACAACACGTTAACACACCAACGCACACCAGTCAGCCCCCCAAGCAAACCCATCTCCATTAGTAGAGAAGTTCGAAGTTTCAAAAAAAGATAAACACTATCATCCTTACCATCACTATGCCTGAAGGTGAGGGACCCTAGCTCTGGCTGGATACAGGCATTAGGACCCATACCATGACTCCTTTGTTCTATTACTGCCCTGTTGTATGATGAACACATAGACACATCAGAGTTGAGCTGAGGATTTCACTACTTTTCACATCTCATTTCCCCCCAGTCCCTCACCTTCTCAGAATATCATCACTGTTTGCAAGACCCTCTTGTTTTGCAGTTGCTACTACACATACACATTTCATTAAATGTTTTATATTCTCAGACCTTTATTCTCCTGTTTGCACTTATTGATTTCAATCCCCCTCCACTATAATTGTCTTCTCACAACTGAGTTATTGGTGTGAAGTATTTTAAACTCATCTGTGTGAAAGATAGATACGAACAAAGCAAACTGCATTGCTTCAAAGGTTTAATAGTTCAATATAGTCACAAATTAATTTTCTGCAAAATAAAATATGAAAAGCCTCCACTATAAATAAAGTTCCTGTGAAAAGTCATCTTATTCCACTGAAAATACCATATTCAACAGTCAAAAATAAAGAGCCTTTCAAGAAAAATAGTCTAAGTGGGGGCAAAACTTCCCCCTTTCTTTTGTATTTGTGAAGTTTAAACTTCCTCTGTAGGTTTAAATCTCTTCCCACCTCCTTTTTTCTTTTTCAGCCAGCAAACCAACAGCACTGGGGTCCCAGTGATGAGGAATGACTCACTCGCAAGTGCTGAGTCACAATCACACCAAATACACTCTTACATCTTGATAGAGCATCAAATTCAATAGCTTTGCTTAGTCATTTGAGTTTGCCGTAATTCCTATGATTCACTCAATTCCAAAACTTTGATTTTTGATTTCTTATTTTTGCTCACAATATATATTCTGTTGTATAACTCTTATACAACTCTTAAAGCTGAATTTTTGAAAGCCACCACTAATCCTAAGTCAGATCCCAAGCTTCAGACACAAGATGTTTCACTTATCAGACCCAAGAGGCCAATATGCCACAGCGCACATTGGCTTCATTTGGAACTGCTGATCTCCCACTCCTTGGACACCTACAGAGAATGCCAGCTGACATCCGAAGATTCATGCATTAGGACTTCATCCCACCCTGACTCACGTCAGCAACAACCTACCATTGACTTAAAAGCCTGGCCTTTCTCTAGGAGGGCTCCTCAGCCTGACAAGGTCAGACACAAGAAGTGAGTGTTCAGCAGTTTGCGCAGAGGATAAGGTATTTGACCGTGATTAAACAAGTCAATGTTGGAGCGACAGATTTCCGATTCCTTAGTCATTTCAGTTTGTTACCTTTTGTCCTATCTGGAGGTAGATAAAGCAAAATTACTTTACCCAACTGTTTATCTGTTTATCCAGTTATTTATATACAGAAGAAGCTAGGTTTGGCCAGAACTCAACTAAGGTAATTAATAAATGTATTTCTTTCCACAGGAATTTACATCAATGTTTTATCTAATTACTCCTAACATTTCAGCCATAATCCTGAGACCTTCTCTAAAAGGTTGCAGGCAAGCTAGCATGGGGGGATGAAGGAAACTCATCACCGACAGAGGGAAAGGCAGACGCAGAAAATAAGTTTCTGATGGCTACCGCAATGCAATACGTACAGGAGGTAATTATCACCATACTGTTATTTATTCTTCTGTCTTCAGGCACAGTTTTTGTGTTTCCTCACTGTCCATTTCTGCAGCACTTGCACTTACAAGTTTTATGCTGGCTTAGTGGTTAATAAGTCTGTTGTGCTGAAGGCACCCGGTCAGTTAAGTACATCTGGAAAATTTTCCCTTACGAAAAGATACTGTGAGGAAGGCAGGGGTCAACTCTGTGGATTTCTAAGCATAAAACAGACTGCACGCACTCAGATATAGTTCACAGAAATCCTACAATAAAGGTTAGATGTCTTTACCCTTGCTGAGGGATAACTACAGCTTTGAAGCTTCTTTGGCCAGCTATTCTGACCTTAGCAATATTCAATAATAGCACGAAAAAAAACAAAAAGCCAACTGAAAAAGCAAACATTTGGCCTTTGGTCATAAGAAATTAAGTTGCAGGCCATATGTTTTCCATAGGCTGCAGGTTCCCAAGTCCTCCTCCAGGCATTTACACAATGATACTACTTTTTTTTTTTAGATCCTAGCCAACCTTAGTTACAAGCCATTTTCTATAAAGCACTGTCCTTCTCCATAACGCATACGTAGTGTAAGTAAATTAAAGACATATCCTGATCCCAGTGAACAGCCTAAAGAACTCTGCAAGGATTACCATTCCTACAGGCACCTGAGATTCAGCAAGCTATCCTGACACTATTTTTCTAGACATCCAAGACCTAAAACATGAAGCAAGCACGGCCACAAGGCAATTAATTCTACCTCTTCCTCCTTGCCTCCACCCAGGCTCAATTACCTAATGCATGCATCAGTGTGAGCATGAAATAAAATGCTTCAAGAGAAGAAATAAGAGATCCACCCCAAAAAAATTCACATCTTGGTGTCTTAACACTCACCTTGTTCAGGTGACTGGTCTGATGCAGGTAGAGGATAAACTTGAATCCAGGCCTCACACTATGTTGGAGAGAGTAGCGTGGTGGGCACAGTAAAAGCCACTTTGGCACCTGTACCTCCTTTTTAACCCAGAAATTCCAGTTTACTCAAGAGCGCAACACAACTATCATGAAGCTTTAGACAGAGAGGAGTCAATTTTTGACATGCTGATTTTGTTCTGGTGAGAACAATACTTCACCAGGAAAATACCAACCACCTTTGCCCAAAATTACCACCTCCTTTATATATAAAGACAAAACACCACCCCACCCAAAAGATACACACTTGTATTTCTAATTATCAGTGCCAGAAACTATGGGGCAACCAGTATCTTCCTTCTCTTCAGAGCTTTGATGTGACAAACGTTGGAAAGCTGCTATTGATATCAAAACTGACCATAAGGACCTCAGCTGGAGAGAAAAAAAAGGCAGAAGATCAGGACAAACATAGTAAATACCATACCTATAACATACTTTTATAAGGTTCTTGCTTATTTATTCAAACTGTAAAAAGACACCTTTTAAAATACTCAAATCCTGGTTTTAACAGTGCTGTCTGCTCATGCAGCCCAGTGACCTTGGTACACAGTAAATGCCAATACAGTTACTGAAGACTGATTTCAATAACTTTCTGGAAAGGGTCCAAAGCAGCTTTTCATTTTGCAGTCTCTGCATCAAAAACAACATCCTAGTACAGAAAAAGACAGGCTGTAGCTGCTCTTGAACCTGGTGTAAGAGACACGCAGTTTGCAGCTACCACCACAAACTTCATTACAACGTATTTTCTAAGGCAGTGTCTGATGATGACACCCTGCTCACCACTTACCATGGCTACATGCCGGGGCTAGCAATATTCAACCACTTTTCTACTCCTGCATCAAATAGTGCAATGCTTGCTTAAATACAAAATTTTTTTTTAGAGGCAGAAGAATTTTACTTAAGAACTGTGTGGTTTTGTCCATTATAGGCAAGAGAAAGTGCTGCAATGCTGCTGTTTTGCTTTTTAAAACATTTCATTACTAATAGCAAATATCCACCAGTTTAAATATGCTCAACCAGCCAGCTACCAAAATATATTATTCTACCCCTGGCCCCATCAAAACAAAACAAAAAAACCCCAGCCAACACTGATTATCTTTGCAGTAGCTAGCTGTACCACAATATTAGTCTATACACACAAATGAGGAACTTCCTACTCAGAATACAAATCTCTCCAATCCTTAAATGCTCCATCAGCAGTCTTGGACTGCACTCCTCTGCACACAATTTAAGCTGCTTTCTACAGGATGCCAAACAAATATATACACAGGGACAGAGCATTACTAAAACAAATATCAAGACATGAACAAAACCAGGCTTTAACCAATAACTGAACGGAGCCAGTCCAGTCTCTCTTCTGTGATAGCACTGTTCATGATTTCCTTTCACATCTCACTGGAAACTATTTAAACAATGGCCTTTTCATATCTTTGTTCTCACAGATATTTCTGTGAAATATTTATTCATGGCCAAGTGGACTATATTGTTTATTTGTAATTGCTCAAGTAGTGCATTTTTTTTTCACTGGATGTGCAATGCTTGCAATGAAGCTCGAAGGAAGCTTGCCAAAACTCTAGAGACTAAAGCCTGGAAAGATCAAGGTTCACCAGCCTGTTAGCAGGAGAAAAAAAAAAAAGAATAAAAAATCACATCCTTTTAAGATTTCAGGCCTGGCTTCAGAGCAAACTCCTTCAGGAAGATGCCTAAGTGCACCCTCAGGTCCCTTAAGTGACCCAACAAGACTTAAAATAGGTCTAAGAGATGTGATGAATCAAGAACTCATTATGATGCTGCTGTCAGGCTCCTCATCAGATGTGTCCATCTGAGGAGAAAAGCCACCTATGTGGTTACAGATAAGGTCTAAAAATCTATAGTGAAGTCCCTTAAAAACTGCCAGAATTGCAAGAACACCAAGTACTCATCATTACTCCTGAAGGCTTTTTGTACTGTATTTATTAAAAACAAAACAAAAAAAACACACCACCAAAAACAAATCCCCCCCAAAAAAACAAAACAAAGAAACTACTTTAAGCAGAAACTTGTATTTCTGAATCAAAGCACAAGTTTAAAGGCTGTATAAAGGCACCTATTTCTATCTGCATGGCCTCTTTATGAGTTATCAAGTTTGGTTTTTTTGTCATCACGTTTCCTTTTCAAGCTTTCATGGGACACAGGGAAAAAGACATTTCTTAAGCAGAGACAGAACAATATCTAACCATGTCAACTGATCAGCAGAACTCTGACAGATGTCACATACAGATTAGCAGGTATGAGATCAAAATTAGGAAAAAAAAAAGTCAAGATGTTCTTGTTCAAGTAATTACCAAGCATATTGCAGCCAAAACTAACATATCCTTACCCGTCAGTATATCACCTCCCTTAAGTTTCCTGTCAAGAGAGACTTTGCTGCACACTTTGCACATTTGCAGTTTGGCCTACTTTAACTTAGGTGGTGAGCAAGTGCCACATGAGGGACATCATGGAAAAATAGTTCAACAAGATGTCTCTACTCTCTTATTCTTGAAGTTATATCTTGACTGTCTCCTTTTCCTTGACCTGTTAAAATAAGATACAGAAGAGTAATCTGTGAAGTAAGCGTTGCCCCAAAATCAGGTCTTCTCAGAAAAGTTAATGTAACTGCATTGCGGATTAGACAAGTGTTTTATCAATTTCAGGTCCACAGCTTCTCTTCCCCACCCCCCCACCTTTTTCAAATAATAATGAATGCTAGTTAATTATAAATTGTTACAAATCTCGCACAACCACAGAAGCAGAAAAAATATATAAAATTCTTAAAGATATGCTTAATGACATGCTGTAAGCACAAAGTAGCCAAGCCAGTACTTTCTTCATGATTCTATTTTGCAAGTATAATACCACATATATCCTTCCTCACATTTGCTCATGCATGCTCATCTTTCCCAACATGAGTATCTTTGAGATCAGCATTTAACTCCTCAAACATTGCTACATCTTCCATCAAGGACTCTGTTGTTTCACCCTCCAATAATATTAAAACAACATCCTGCCATCCTTCCTTAGGATCAAAAATAAGGTAGTATTGCTCCTGTTTTCTGCTACAATGATCAAATCTTACTTCTTTGGTTCTGTGCTTGTTCCCTTTTATGCTCCAGATAACTCATTAAAACTTAACACATTCTGTCGCCCATTATAACCCCATATTCCAACTTTTCTTCTTTTCCTACCTTCAATGTAGATTAAAATATTATGCAGGTAAACTCTGGAATACATTCTAAGCACCACCTAACTAATTTTTACAACAGTGCCAATAAATCTTCCAAGTGCAACCACAATACAAGTTCAGAATCCTTCAAATCCAGCAAATAAAAAGGGTGATTTTCCTCAAATAGTTCTAGACAGGAGGCAAAGGACCCCAAAACTTGCATCTTCACCATCATGAAATAACTTTTTTTCAGCACCAGCTTCAAAATCCTCAAGAAATACCTAGTGGGGACTCCAGATTAAAAATATTAAAATTGTTTATAAATAATTAAAATTATCTTCTGAGGGGGAAAGAAAGAAAATCAAGTCCTCTAGGACTAATTAAAAAAAAAAAAAAAGCAAAAGTGAGTTTCTTTTCCCAGTACTGAAGACTCAACAAAAAACCACAAAACAAACAAAAAAAAAAAAAGGAAAAGAAAATAGAAACCCACTATGTTACAGGCCTTCTAAAATTCTGACATTATAGAGGCAGAAGACTGTTCATATTTCTGGCCAAACTGGAAGCAAGAAG
This sequence comes from Nipponia nippon, assembly GCF_047370975.1. Taxonomy (NCBI): domain Eukaryota; kingdom Metazoa; phylum Chordata; class Aves; order Pelecaniformes; family Threskiornithidae; genus Nipponia; species Nipponia nippon. Next base: position 63,663,660 of record NW_028262290.1, read on the forward strand.
CACAAGAAGGAATTTGAAGTAATTTGTTTGCATGGAATATCTACCTCAGTTTTGTACATCCTAAAGAACTAGATATTTATGTAAATAACAAAAATAAATTTGATAAAAATGTTTATGGGCTAACTTCAGGTTTCCTAACATCCTAGAAACAGCCATTGCTGTTTATGTCACCACATTACTGTCCACAGCACAAACAACAAGCAACTCTTCCAGCCACCACCTGAAGCTGTGTGGATACATTTTATAAACAAGCAGGACAAAACCTGATCTATAGTTTAAAAGTGCTAACATGCCACAGAACGCATTTGTACCTTATTTTCAGAACCTTCATAACATGCAGAGCCTTTGCCATCAGAAAACTTCAGTCGAGCAATATTGTACCACCATGACAATGGGGCCAATCAGCTGTTCTCACAGCTGCTTTGCAACCTGAAAGAAGAGGATTAATGATCACAGTTCTGCTGAGAAGGAGACACCGCTGGCAGGAAGAAATGTGCCATCATGTTATTTTCCAGCTGGGCTCCACAGACAATGATGTTCCTGTACTTTGTCATGTGTACAAGGTGCCATTGACTTCTCTGATCCAATTGCTCAAGCGGAGTAAAAAAGCTGATGGAGGATTTCAGCTTTTCTATTATCCAGTTTGTTATTGAAGCATCTTTTGTGCTATTAGTTTCTTGTTTCCCCCCCTAGATATAACTGTTAGTCTGATAAATCTGTGCTGTAATTACTAACAAATGGCCCAGTTACAAAAGCTCCTTCCTTACTGTTGTTAGATGGGGGCAAAATATGGCATCTTTATATAGATATTGCTTTAAACACACCAGTATTGCATATAAGAAATTCATATGTATTTGTGACCTTTTTAGATAAAGATATACATTGCCCTCACATATACTTTCACCTCCATCTTTCCCACTGGATTTTTACTTTTTTTCTGCACATCATCCCTCAGTCAGTTACAGCAGGCAGCAAAAGTCTTTCATCTTTGATGGGCAAGGTAAGGTAGCAGGAACAAGGAAGTTTGGGGCAGATGTAACTGTTGTCAAAAACAAGCTTTCATTTTTTTCAAAGGAAAACCTATCAACCACATTGGGTAAACAAAAACCTGTCACTGTCTCATCATGCCCATAACAGAATCTAAGTGCCAGAAAAGTTTCCTGAGATCATCTAGTCTGTCCTCAGGCTGGGTTATTTATATCTAAAGCAGTATGTATTGTACGGCTAATTCAACACACTTGTAATAAGTAATCCCTTCACACAATTCAGAATGTAGTTATATAGTATAAGTGATACCAAGAGGAAGGCAGGAAAGCCCCAACAGAAATAGGGGCTTGATATTCTAACTCTGGGACAGGATTAATGCATTTCTGAAGGCTGAACAAAAGAGCTGATAGCAGTGAGAGGTATTTTTCACTCCAAAAGAGCCCCCAATTTTTTTTTCTCCTCTAGTGCTGCTCTCTTTTTCTCTAACTTACTCCTTGAAAAACAGAATTTGCCTTTCTGAGGTGATTAAGAGATGCAGTTTGACCAGTAAGGACACTTTCGGCACTCCAGCCTCCGCTTAGGTTTTATCTGGAGCAGGAGGAGCAGCTTGGGATGGTGACAAGGGAGATAACCAGGGGTAGCTATTTGGGTATAAAAAAATTAAAAGTTCTGTTAAAATACAGCAGTCTACACAGAAAACTTGCTTTATTTTTGTAGAAATGAAAATCCGCAAGGAAAACCTGAAAATCTATTTACTCTAGACTAACCCCAAATTCTTTCTTTTATTTTTCATTTACAAGAAACAAACTACTATATGTAGAATGCAATCATTTTTGGAAAATATGCAGACCTAACACCTAGAAGTTTTCTCTCATAAAGCTGGTAGGGAAAGAGACAGAAAGAAAGAAGCAAAAGGAAAAGGATTTTCGCTCCTCACAAGATTTTCCCTCATTTTTCCCCATCGCAGTCAAAAACTCTACAGCCAGAGAATCTACCTGGATTTAGATCACCTCTGATACTACCACATGCAACCATGTAAGAGGCTTGGGTCACACTAGCTTTGAGATACACATTAAGTCACCGTAGCTTACCTCAGTAGCGTACAGCTATCACACCATTCATCATGACACAAACAGAAAGCGGGACTGGCTTTGGAGAAGAATCAAACCAGTAGAATCATTCCTACGTAAATGGGGTCCTGCAGATGAACCCAATTTTGTCAGCACCGCGAAAGAGGCATTCTTGTAGCTACTAAAGAAGATGGATCCCTCCCCATTTTGTGTTACAGAAGAATCAGCTACTGAAACTCGACCTATGCCAGTCCAGCCCATCTGCTCAATACTCACTGCAGAAGGGCATACCCAGTGAAATACAGAGAGGGAAAACAGGGAATCCACACAGGCCATCCTTTGAGGAACAGAGGGTAAGAAAGATTTTTGCATGTCTCTAGGCCACAAAGCAAATCAGAATTCACTTCTGATCCTTTACTTATCACTATTGTCATACAGGTCATTATGTTCTTTGAGAAATTTTGCTGTCCATGCATCCCCAGACTAAAGCAAATCCTCAACAAATGGCACTTGTTATCTGAGGTCCAGACAGCATCTAAGCCTGAAAGAGAGCATAGCAAATGCAAACAGGCTTGTCTGCATTTGCTTTCCCAAGACTATCTGTACCTCTCACCAGGATCAGCAGGGTCCTTCATTCGCGGAAAGTACTATTTGTGGAAATCCACACAGAGCTCTGGGTCCTGAGCAGCCTCTCCCCTGGCTTCTCCTTCGGGCTCTGGCCACCATCCAGCATCTCCCCTGAGGTGTGCAGCAAACATCCCCTCAGAGGTGGCCTGGTTCTCAGGAGACTCTGAGGAGCCAGCAGGATCCACAGGACGACAGTCCAACCTTCCCCCTAGAAAGGTGACATGGAGTACATTTACCCAGTAAGACAAACACAGATGGCTTTCCCTGGAGATGATGTTCCTGAAGACACCACCTCACACAACAGTGAATGACTTTGCACAAGGTGTCATGCAGGGGGTCCAGAGGCTTACTTTGCAGATGAATGCACTACTATAAAAGCATAATTAGGTCTCCCGTATACACACATTGAATTAACTCTTCCCATTGCCAGGCAGCTTGGTCTAATAGCTCCTAAACAACAAACAGGATTTACTTCATCTTTCTGTTTAGTTTATCTTTGAAGCTACAAACTAGCCGAGCTACTTTGCAAGTATTTGTGGAAACATAGATTGCTCGCTGTAACTGAGCACTTCAAAGTTAATTTAAAATTAGTCTGTGTCTTTGCAAAACTATGCATAGTACCAGTACCAGAACTTCCTTTCTTTTTCTCTCATGTCTCTCTTCTCTCAGAAATGCTGGGTTTTTTTAAACTGTACTTCTAAAATATACAAACCATTTTGTAAGCCAAAACCAATGTATTTTCCTCTCCCCACCCCCAAAGAATTTAGCCTCTATCAGATAAAGAACATTCCCTGAAAAGAGTCCTATCTTCTAGCCTGAGCAATTAATCATCTTAGTAACAGCATACTGTGGAAAAAGTCAAAGATGCACTCCATAAAAGCAAATCCTATTTTCTACTGTTTCTCTCTTTAGAAAATAGAAAAAAAAGCTAAAAAAAACCCACCAAACTGATGACCTCTGAAACAATGCATCTTCAAAGCTCTTCCCAACTGGTAAAACATACTGGATGATTAATAAACATGTTCTGTAAGTAGAAGGATGAACTGCTAATGGCAAGTCACAGTTTGCGCACCAATTTCTTAAAAAGCCACGTTGAGTAAGGACATACTTTTGATCCAATACACTTGCGTAAAGATGTCACTATTGCTTGAATTGATACTGAATACTGAAAAGCATTTTTGAAAAATAATTAAGAACACCAACCAGCAACCAAAAAAGACCTCACCCTATGATATTACTGTTGCACTATGCAAGCTAACAGAAATAAGCTGTTTTCTAAAAGGCTATTCAGAGAAGACCATCGTCAGTACTTAATAGCTGACATGGACCATTGAGTAGGCAAAGCATCTATGTTCTGCAGAGTGAAAACTGCTTACCTGGGACAGATCTATTAGGCTGTGCAGCTTCATTGATAGGAACAGAATTATAGACGTGACAGTACCACTGAGGATATTAGATCATAAAGGAATGAGATTAAAAGATTACTGTAGTAACTGATGGACTGTTAAGGCCTGGCAAGTCTATTATTTTTTCCACTCCTGATTTCTTAGCATTGTCATTTCACTTCTAATTACCTAATTAAAGGAGCTGTGTGATATTAACAGCACATCTACTTCTTGTGGAGAGCTGAGAAGACTGAAGATTAAGAACACAGGGTCTCTTGCCACCTTTGGAACAATGACAGAAGGAGCATTAGCAAAAGAAATAACATGCTTTTATGTTTAAAAAGTCCCTAAATTCTCCAATAATATCAGGTTCATAACCTGCTGACAAACAGAGCACCTGCGAGTTACCCCCAGCCTCAGAACACCAAGCAAACGCCATGTACAGTGAAATGTAGTTTACAATCCCAGTGTAACATGAGAAGAGCTAACACTTCATGGGAAAACAGTCAATTCATCTGTCATTTTAGGTATTGCATACCATGATTCACAGTGTCAGCATACGGATGCAAGCTTTTAGCTTCGCAGCAAACAACTGTCAGGAAAGTCTTGGTGTGGCTGGATTTGCTGATAGGCTTGGGGTGTGGGCAGCACTCTCAATGGGCAGCAGGGGCCAAGAATCCTGGAAACTAAATTAGTTCACAAATATGAAATGACAGCAGAACTTGGTGCACTGCTTGGACTTTAAACACAGTGTTTATTAACTGGAGAGCTATGTAAGTAAATGCCATGCAGAGGAAGCATGAAAAGCTTTCTGTTTTGAACCTCTTCTCTCTAGCAGTGTGAGTGGGTCAAAAAGTGGGATGACAATTCTAGAGTAGCTCAACTTTCTAAGAAATAAAACATGGATCAGTAGTTTTACAAGTATTTTATTCCTATCCACTTTGTGCCAAAATGATCAATATCAGCTTATTCCTCAAGCTTGGCCTAATTCACCCTATTCTACTAGTGATACTGAGTGGCTTAATTTTTAGATGTTCAATAAGCAGCATCTTAAAAAGAACAGATCTGCTTTGGAACGGCAAAGCAGTAATACAGCATTTCTAGAGAGCAGAGAGTGCAATACAGGTGCAATTCACCTGGTGTATAAAATTGACGTGCAACTGTTGTAACTGCTTTTGAAAATACTGGCCTTAGTGTTGAGCAAAATAAGCAACCCATCAGGACAGCTGCACATGTTCTTTTAGCCAAACTTACAAAAATTCCCCTCATTTTACCTCCTACTATTCCCTTCTACTCCCATATTCTTCTCTTGCCTTGTCGGCAGCCCTTCCTACAGTCATCACTACCCACAGTTATTCAAACAAACAAAACCACAGTAGTGGGACAGCTATTGATCCCATCTTTATAATTTTTAGATAAAGAACCAAAAAATGGGGTTTACTTTGATTACTCCATGGCCAATAGCATGCTTCACAGGCTAAAGGACTGATGCAGGTCATCATAAAACTTTTCCTTGAATTTCTTGAATACTGTGAAATTTTTCATTGTATTATCACAAAGTCATTAATTTGAGTACATAGCCATTTGAATAAGTGGTCAATTCATACCTGAGAACTATACTTTCAGTTTTATACAGTCTCAGAGGTATTCATTCTACCTTTACTTCTGTCAATTTAAAACTTTAAAGAAAATCCTTCCAACAACTTGAATTTAATGATGTTCATCATTACCATCAGTAACAAGCTAAGATTCTGGAATACTGACAAAGTTTTAGCTTGTCATAGTGGCCCCTAATATTTTTTAAATATATTGCAGAAACTGATCCTTCACACCAAATGTTTCCAAGCATAGCCTCTAGAACCTGCATTAAAATTCTGTAGCTTATCAATTTAGCCATGCTGAAGAATGTTTTTACAGCGATTTTTCACAGTACCTTCAAGGAACATAGCATTTCTCAGAAAACATTCAAATTAACCATAGTCTGTTAGTCCTTAAAGTTTGGGAACCTCCAATTTAAAAGACAATCAAGTTGCAGCATGGTGCTGTCTCAAAAAGGTCCAGCTGCAGGCGACCTAAGGTGACCTTTGTTCAAGCATGAAAGAGTAGATTTGTCATAGTATTAGTCTGCACTATATAGGGAAGAGAGGATTTACTCTAACAGCATATTCAACCATTGAGCAGAATAACTGCAAATTTACGTCCAAACTCATCATTTTGAGTACTAGAGCAGTTATAGTTTCCTCTAAATTCTATAGTTGATATTACCAGGTTGCAACATTTACTGTAAGAGAAGAAAATACTAACTCAAACCAACGACTTAATTTGCCTCACGAGCCAAAGACCTTGTTAGAAGTCACGAACCCCAAAATTTGCTCCTTCATGCTGAGGTCTCCACAGTATATTTTTACTAACTGCACCATCTACTGGCAGAATCTTACAACTGTTTTCAATCGATTCCCCCTACATACAAATTTTGATACTTCAGTGATTCTCAATCATCTAACAACCCTTGAAAGATCACAGGCAATTTCTGTGAAGTTCATAAAAGGCAATAAGAAAAGCAAATCCATTTTCAGACTTAAATTATCTATTAGTGTGCCTTCACCCCAACTGGAAAAGGGTACCTAAATAAAAGAAAACGGAAATCGCTGTCTTAGTTCAACTATTAAAACAGTAGTGCTTCCCACCCCTAGCCCCCTCCGCAAAAGAAAACAAAAACAAAAGATCCATAAGACCCCTAAATATTTCCACAGATCTGGTTAGTGTAGTATCCTGGGTGGACACATGACACAGGCCAAAAAAAAAAAAAAAAAAAAAAAAGCGAGACCACAGTAACTAAACTTTGAAAAAGAACTGCATGAGGAAACAAATCTAGATGGTGTGCATGGTAACTGGGATAACCAAGGAAAGTATTACCATTCTTATTTTTAATTTTTCATGCATTTAAAGCTTACAACTCATACTCACACCAAAGCAGGCAAAGTGAAAAGAAGCAAATAAGTCATCTGTGTACCATCTAGCCTATAAACATCAACCGGTACATACGTTACATTAGTAACACCAGGGACTGATTACTGGAGCATCATAGCAGTGACAGATCACTGGTAGGCTTTCCCCAGACAAAACACTATTTATTTCCCAGTATTTCCCAGATTTAAAAAAAGTTTCGTAATGCAGACTGGATCTGTCTTAAACTGTACAGCAACAGGAAGAGCAAAAAATATACAGTTCATCTTCAGAAACAGTCACTGAACACAGTAAACTTCTCCTTTCATTTTTATCAGGTCATTTACATCCACTTCTGTCCTTGGCTGTATTTTACTGGGCTCAAAGTCTACCCCTACTCTTGCCCGCAGTGCCCCTGCCATTCTTCACTGGAAAGAAAGAAACCAAAACACTGGACCGGTTCTCTGCCTGCTTCTCTCTGACACATCACAAGATGTCATCACTTCTACTTGGAAGGGACATTTGTCCAATAGGGACACCTTTGGAAACACAGGGTGAAGCTTCTCAAAATAAAAAAAAACTCAGTTTACAATTTAAGATACATTATTAGAAAGCAATCATCCATCTCTTGCACATATCTAAGAGTTTGTTTTCTAATTTCAAGAGAGCAAAAGACATGGTTCAACTGGGTAGTGTCATGAGAAGTATTCATTTTTTTGGTATTACAATAAACATAAGGATTTGCTGATTCAGTGAAACACATGGTCATATTCAACACCTTTGGCAGTCTTCTCTAACTCCCTAACTAGAAGCACCTTTGGGCAGTATAAATTAACACAAAATGGCTCTATCAAGTACACAAAGCCCCTTTCCTGTATCTAACATGAGGGACCAAGAAATACTTCTGAGCTTCCAGTAGAGATCCACACCGTAACTGCCTAAGTCTGTAACAGAACAAGACCTGGGGGCGTTCACTGCTTCCTCACCTTTGAGCCTCATTTTTCTTACAATGAGAAGCAGGAATAAGAGCTACCACATGCTCTGGCCAAGCCCTTGATCTGGAGTAGTCTGGGTCAGGGATCACAGAGTACATCGCAGGACAAGGGCATTGAGCAGTTGCATTGTAGCACGAGGATGCGCAGGGAGGAGAATGGAGAACACAGTCACGCTACCCAGAAAGATCACCCAGCTCTTTGCTGACATACAAGAAACACTGGCTTCTGAAGGTTAGTGTGCTGCATCGCATCCTTGCTAGGTACCTCTGTGAATATTCCCCTCACTCTCCCACAAAGCATCTACACCAGCAGTTGATTACAGCGACCATACCCTTGCTCATCTTAAAGGACCAAAACACAACCATCATATGCAGATATAAAGAGAAGCTAGTCCAGGCCATCCATAAGAGCTCAAATTAAAAAATGGTTGCATCTTCCTCTGAAGTTTCAGCCATTGATCTAAGCAAAACACAAGGCTAGATAAATCACTGGCCCTATTCAGAAAGGCAACATCTGTCTTCCTCAAGGTCTACATTACCAATGGGCTGTTTTTACTTCAGAACAAGGGACTAAATAGTCTTCCTACACACACCAATTGCCACTAAATTACCATGAGATCTACTCCAACCCACACAAGAATCTATTTGTATCCTCACTGCAGTTTTGGCAGTACATCAATTACTTTGACAACTCTCACAACTGTAAGAATACGTATAAACCTTGATCCAAAGATGAAATACTGCTTTCATTAGCTTAAAATAATATTAGATAAGCAAATCTGCCAGCTATATTAGAACACTTTGTTATTCTACTAAGTTCTAGGGGAACCATCTCCTCCCTTTTACCTCTGTCTTTCTGGTAGTTTGCAGCAATACACCAGGTAATACAAAGAGCTCAAAACTTGCAGCGGACTCCCCGTGTCAGCCATGCTATTTACTCCAAATGGCTTTTATTCAAATTTAGTGGCTTGCAAACCTTCACTGTCCATTTGTTATGTGAAGGTAAAGTGGTGATCTTTTGTTCTGCACGGTTTTAAAAGGCAGATAATTGCAGACAGCTAATCATGGGTATAGCCTGTAGCCTACCATCACTCCCAAAGAACATCCTGCTGACCTGTAAAGAGACAGGAATCAGTGTCAGAAAGATGCTGCCTTACGAATTTAAAAGGTTCCAGAGCAGAAGGAAAGGAGTCACTACATACCTCTCTGTTTTTACTTCTTCCTGTCAGAGATTATTTCTGATGCTTCTCTGGTTTGAAAGACTCAGTGACTGAATAATCAATTGTTTGTGCTACCTGTCTTTGCCCTTCCTATTTGTACAGCTCAGTAATTTGTCCCCCTGTACAATGTAATACTGCTTTAAGGATTCTCGAAATGATATGTGACCAACTACACATCCACTAGATGACTCAAGGTGCCCCAACAGTGCAGCTCAGAATTTGGCTTTGTAGCTTCTGCCCTCCGCCACCTTTCCCAAACTTTCCAGAGTTATCCATACTAGGATCAAAGAGGCTGCTCTACCCTGGTCACAGCCCTGCAGCTCCTACTACCCTGAAAAGGCTCTCCTTGCTGTAAGGAGTAGCAAATCTTCAGAGCAGAGTGACACAGCTCTTCAACACTACCGATTTGGGAACCATTATCTTAAAGGCTGAAGTATGGGTCTTTTTCTGTTGTCAGCTCTACATCTGCACCACCACCAACTGGTCTTTCTTTTGCCTGGGTTCTTCAACCACCTCCCTGCCTCTCAAGCCTTTTATATTGCTAGAGCTCTCCCCCCTATAAAGTAGGCCTCCCTAGAGTATATCAAAGCTAACTGGAATGTGAAAAAAATCAGATGGTCAACCAGAAGTCAAGGATTACAGAAAGTGGAAATTTTCTCTCTCTGACATATTAAAACATTCAGTCTAATTTGGAAGGCAGGTGAATATAGTACCTGCAAAATGGCATTAAAAAAAAATAGTTAATCTCCTTGCTTTTCAAGGAGATTCAGGATTTTGAAAACAAACAAATACAAATTAAAAAGGCTTTTATCCTTCTTTCTATTGATATTATACCTTGAATACCATAAAAAAGTTAATGATATTACTGATATTGCAGTAAGATTGTTAAAGAAAACATACCATCCAGCAAACACTGTGCAGCAAGGAAATAATCAAAGATTATTTAAGAGTAAAAGATCAATGGAATGAAAGATGGAATGGGAGAAGAAAAAAAATATTTATTGCAATTCCTGTGATGCAGGAGTATTTTACTATACTGTTAAAATAAAGTAGCATTTTCACAATGCAGTTGTGTCACAGAGTGGGAATGATTTCACTAGAAATTCATAGGCTTGGGCTGCTAGGCTTGAGCAGGCACACAGAACTTTTATCTCAGTGGTCCCTGACACAATATTGTTACACGAAGATAACACCTTCTAACTTTTTTTTTTAATTAGTTCCACATGCAACTCCGTACACATTTGGAAATTAGGAACCAGAAGAATGTATTTTTCCCTAAAGTCTTGAAAAAAGAAAACATCATTTTGTACTTGGAGATGAACTTTACAAGAGACATTAACGTCTGCACGCTCTCACCTAACCTCCAGTGGTCTCAGGAAGCAGATACTCAATCTTCCTCCACATAAAAATCAAGAAATATGGAAAATTACAGAAAAGAAAAAAAATAGGAGGCCTATCTAGACTTCAGTTACACTAAAATATTAGCAGCCACTCCTTATTCCCTACAGATGTATAGATTATTACAGCATAATCAGCCTTTTCCCAGTTTCTCTTCCATTATGGTTTCATTAGGATGCACCGTTCATCCTGGATGCCTTCCTATTCCCTCTCTGCCTAAAAGGGCTTAGAAAGGTGTCACTAGCTCAGCAACACAGAGGAAGAACTGAACACAGGCGTCAGGGTGCACCAGGCTGCTCTGCAAGGGAAGTCAGGCTGTGGCCACAGTCCAGGCAGGGCACTGCCCCACCAAACAGGGGCAGCCTCACAGAACCTGAGCAGAGGCAGGGTGGGGACAGTGCCAGGGGCTGGGGACCATCACACAAGGTGAGGTAAGGTCAGGTCCAGGGTCAGTCTGGGATGTCCAGCCAGCAAGTCAGAACTGCTAGAGACAGGGCTGCCTGTCTGGCCTGAGCTCTGACTGGAGCTCCTTGCCATGGATGGAGGTCCCAGGTGAGGCTGGTCAGGGCAATTAAGGCTCTCAAGCAATTAAGGCTCCCAGTGCTCTCTGGGCCATGATAATAGACACTCATTGCAATAGCATGATGCCATGACAGCAACCAAAGCTTATAGCTTTTGTTGGCTTGTTTTCTGAGGTTCTGCTTTGCCTTTCTCAGTACAAGTGCCTTAGCCTTGTCTCTTCATTCTGAGATACACATGCTAACTACTATTTACTCCAAACTGTTTTCCATTTTCCTACAAGAAAAGAACGCCCCTCACAGGACTACCTGCTTGCCTCTGCTGGAACAAATAGCTTGTGCTCTTCACAGGAAGATGTGGAAAAATAAGAACACCTTACTTCAACCCCAGTTGCAAGACTCTCTTTTCTTCCTTAGCTATAGTCATTGCCTTATCTCTGATCAAAATATTTAAGCCATAACAATTAGTGATGGTCCTTTGTGATTACTCACCAATTTCTTCTCTACCCTGTGATCTTACTGACACCTTCTGCTCTGACTAAGCTGCAAAGCTATAGGACAGCAGCCAGTCAGCTATCTGGCTGGGATAGCTGTCCTCCCATATTCCAGAAAGACAGCCCCAAAACTGCCTTGACCTTAACCAACATCAAGTAGAATATTGCGATCTCCATTCTACAGTACAGGAAGAGCACAAGAAAGGTATGTTTTTTCTTAAAATTCACATTTATACCTATTTACAGCAAGAAAGCATGTGTGCTCCAGAATACCTAATGCCAAATTGTATTTAAATAATGCTATAGGTATTAAATGCAGAAACATAAAGGATAAATAAGAGACACTTGGAAGGGAAACACATCTTCCAGTGGGCTAGTTAAAAATACTTTTATATTAGCCAATTTTATTGTTTGTTTTTTTTTTTAAATACCTCACCTATCTGTTGTACTGGCAGTATCAAAAAGTACTTTGTGAAGGCAAAGTGATGTACTTCTGTTCTATTAGACACAACTGTTCTGCATTTGTTCAAGTGGTGAATTTATAGGTGATGAGGGTGAGCAGAGGTGTTTGCAGCTGCCTCAGATAATTCCCAGCTCAGGTGAGGAGTTTCTAAATGAGAGAACCCAATAAGGAAATACTGTGCAGTCACACAAACTCATGAATGCATATGCATGTGCTTTGTATACAATGCCAGCACAGTCTGGCAAATACAGCAAAACATTTTAAACGTATCAGGAGGGGGAATAAAGGAGTTCTTTGGGTTTTGAACTGATATTTGAGTTCCTGATGTCCAAGAAATTTGAATAAAGCCTGTTTAAACAACACCTACCCAATATTCATCTCATTGACCAAGTGGGGGACCAAGTGGTATAAGGATCTAAAAGCAGAAGTGAAAATTCAAGGGCATAAAGAGCAGCTTTCACCTACACATGATTTAGCTTGCTGAATTCAAACCCGCAGCCATCATTTAGACCAAGCACCTTCTAACAAATATACGGAAACAAGACTGCCCAGAATTGTTATTTCACAATACTAAAAAGCATTTTAAGAACTCTTATTTCATAGTGTGGAATAATTACTTGGTGTATGTCAAAATGAGCTGATGTTCAGGAATATTAACCCAACCCTGCCAGCTATATGAATCACACACTTCTTCATCTTATTCAGCATCTGTGCCTTATTTTGAGCACAACTCAAACTGTAACAGCCATGTAAATCTGGTATAAATCCAGTAAAGTTAATGAACACAATTCAGATTTTTACCAGTTTGAGAGCAGTTTGGGCCTTCAGTAGACAAATGGACCACAGGCTGTGAAACAAGCATATTGAGAATGAGAAAGTCCATTTGTTTAAGGACAAGGATGAAAATAAACATGAACAGCTGCATCCATCACTCACCAGTCCATCTAAATGAGGCAAGGTTCCAACTGGAAAGAGTTGCACAAATATAATACAGAGCATATGAAAGCACTAAAGGCTGCAGAGACAGCTTTAATTTAGGTTTTTGCTGAACTGTAGGGTCTACTTTGAAAAACTGGAGCCTGTTCACAAAATAAAACCCTTAACTTTATAGTTATTTGAGTACTTAAGTTTTGAAAACTTCCTCCTTGGCTCTTTTTCCTCTCCCTACTTAAGTAAATCAAAAGAAATGAATTTAAACAAGGCATACCTAGTTGGGGGGTGATTCTACTAGATTGTTATTTTCATTCAGCTCTAATTTGTGTGTGTGTGTGTGTGTGTGTGTTATCCCATATCGGTGTAAGGATCCATTTTTTGTGAGCACTTCAGAGAAGACTCAATGTTATTTAGCACCTGCCACCCACAGAGATCCTGATACCCAGCTAGAGTTCCTAAACAAGTGGATAGTGTAATTATAAAAATAATACATCTATACAAGAAGTTTTCAAAGTTATCCCTAATTTAACATTGTTCCTATCATATTCAGAGCTGTCCATATATTCCTACGATCCTCTTCAGTTAAACACACTAGCAGAAAAGCACTTTCCAGTGGGACTATTATAGTAACAGCTGCTTCAATTTTCAGTTTGTACAGAAATTTCAAACAGCCATAGCTGATATATGTTTTCAGTGATAACCAGTGAAAAGCCTTGAGCTCAAAATTCTCCAAAGAAAAAAATCTCCTGTGCCCTGTAAGTGATTTTACAACAGAAACAGTATAACTCATATGAAGTGCAAGCATTGCCACTTCTAACATGTAGTCTTATGTCCTCATCCTCCCATCCCTAAGCCTGCTTGCTCTCTGCCATATCAGCCTATTTTAAATCCAGAAGAATAAAGCAGTAACTCACTTCAGTTATGATCCACAAATGTTGTAACACAAGCGATCCATACCCAGCCTGTAAAACCAGACTGGAACGGCACTTAGCAGTAACTTTAAGAATCTCTCAAAAATTCACATTCCAGGCTGAGAAGCTTATTTAGCAGAGTGGTTTTCCTTTGAGGTTGAAGTATTCTGTCTGCAGGAAGTAACTGTCCTGTCAAGGAGGTTTCCTGTCCTTTCAAGTTACTTCTGTATCTAGAAAGTGATAAGTGGCACCGTTCTCTTGTATAAAGGCTAGCAAATTACTTTTGCCTAAAATGCCCACCATTGAACCTGGGGCAATTTCCTACACCACATTCTGAACTCCAACAGAACGCTGGGACTAGAAATCAGAATTTTGATCATGAAAGTGTCAACATGGCTTTCAATAGCTAACCATCTGGGCTCTTCACAGGCCTTTCAGCTTTCTATTTTCAATGCCCTTCAAACAGCAGAGGTAGTGAGGAAGGAACAATTTAATAAGAAGTCTCTCTCAGAGAAAGAAGCTGAATGAATCTCAGTCTCCAAGACTCATGCCAGCACTCTAGCCACTGAGGCATCCTTCTTCTTTATGTTGCCCTCTGCTGAAAATTCTCACCCTAGAAGAAAGTCTTTCATTAGCAGTTAATTTACTTGCCTTAGATTATGCTATTTCAAAGTCTTGTCTTCACACAACAGAAAACATCATGAAACCACTCATAAAAAAAAAAAAATTTGCTTCTGCACTTCTCACTCTGAAACTCTGTCTTCCTCATTGGGTTACTGCCATAGGGGCATGCTATGGTATAACACTGAAGCCAATGCTGAATGTTGCTTACTCCCTTGGCAACGACAACTGCAAGTACAAGAAAGGCCAACTGTGTGTTGAAATTTTGTGTCCAATTCACACATTTATACAGCTCATTTGCTGGACTCACTATTTGTATTCTTTCAAAATGAGACTGAAAAAGGGTTTCATTTAGGGAAAATGGAATTAAAACAAAAATGAGTGCAGCTGACTCAAGAAAAAAAAAAAGATGGAAAGAGAGCTTATTCTCAAAGTGTCAGGACTATTTCTCTGCTTTTAAACTTCTTGGCTTATGATTTTCACATAAGACTAAGTCAAAACTCACATCAACATTCCTGTCAAGTAATACATTTTATGGAAGCAAGTAGTTATTTAATATCATACTTACTACCATTGCTCATGAAAACTGATTAAAAGTCCTTAAAGTCAGGTTTTGTCTTATACTGGTCCTGGAGAGATTTTGTAAACTTGCGTGAGTGCTGAAATCCTGGCCTGGCCCATGAGAAACTAAAGTTCAAACAGTGTCTCTTTGCCAGAGGCAGGAAAATCTATGCTAAAAACCTTTGACTGAAGCTGAGCAAGAACTTGAATCTGTGTATCCCAAATACCAATATCCAACCACCAGACTTCTGTTTCCATCTCTATTTATTTATTTATTATTTATTGTTTATTGAAACCTCTACTCTTCATGCGTTCCCAGTATTACCTATTAATTCTACTCAGATCAAACCTAACTTCAAGATCTCAGAGGTAAATATAATTCTGTTTTACATAACACTTCTTTAACAGCACTGTGTATAAAAGTAGCAGTATATAAGCACACAGCTGTATGCTAGGAAAATCCCAAAAGATAACACTAAATTTCATGAGCAGGGACCTAAACTGAGAACTAGAACATCAAATCCTGATGCAAAAAAAGAAATGCTGCTGAAGAGCCTTTCTGACAGCATAGCGCTTAATTTCTGTCTAATCAGCAGCCACCTGTAACTGTGAAACCCCATGCCCTTTCATCAGGCCCTAACTACAGTCAGCCCACAAAGCACAAAAAAAATTTTAAACATGATTCTCCCCGGTGTCAGTTTGCTGAGAACTGTGATCATATAGCTCTGATACATAGCCACAGTTCCAATTGCATGGTATTTTTCCAATTTGTTAACACAGTGGTTGTTGGCGAATAGAAGCAGTACCTAAAATTCAAGATGTAGTGGAAATTCTTTGTTGGAAGCACAAATTATATTTTAAATTATGTGTTTTGTTTTTTTAAATAGAAGTCTACTTTGGAGGTGAAGTTTTGAAAGGAATAAACTGATACAGAGAGAAGAAAAATTTTATGTAAGCTTTCAATCATCTCTACAGTCAATCCAACACTTCAATGTTTCCCCCCACCAACTCCTACAGTTTCCTAAACCTGGTTTCCTGTGGTTTAGGAAACTATGGTTTCCCACTGCAGGAAAACTATGAGGATTTCTTCTAATGCAACACTGATCTGTGCCAAAAAGCAACTTAGTATGGAGTTGCAATAAAATCTATTAACTAGTTAAGGAACAGAATATCTTTATTTCCTCTAATCAGTGTATGTCTGCATTTGATAGACTATCAAATTTCTATTGAAGATGAACTATGCTGTTTGTTTTTTAATAAAGACACTGCATAACAAATTAACATTTTAAAGAAATCTCAGAGCAATCTCTCTTTTTCAACACAGTTAAAAGCATTAATATTTTCTCTTGCCTTCGATGAAAACAATGATGTTTACACCTCTGATGTTTTTAGCCATTTGCCATTCTTTATTTCTCCAAACATCTGCAAACTGAAAAGTACATTCAGGAGCTGTTCATATTGTCCACAGCTGGACACATTACCTTCAGCACCATCTCCCCAGTTTCAAAAGAAAGAGGTAACTGACAGAAATAAAAAGAATGAAGAATGAAAGAAAGAGATGCAGATTGAGAAGGGCTGCAAACCTTGCACTCTGATGAAGTGGCTTATTGAAAACTGAGAACACAGATGAGAGCCAGCCACTGGCACATTAAACTGGTATTAATCAAGCTGAACCTGGTAACAAGGAGAGAAGTAAGGTTTGCTTATTCTCCATCTCCAATTGAACAGTAACAGAAGCACATGCACGAAAAAATAGCATCTTTTAAATTGTATTTGCATCCTACTTATTATATCTTAGTGAAAGAAAGAACAAACATCTGAGAGCTAAATCCCAGCCCAAGGCAGGTTCTTTATAGCTAGTCATAGGGAATTATCACCAAAATGTCCATCGTTAAGCTCTAAATGACCAAGTGAGGACTTAGAAGAAAAATCCCAAGCAGCTGAGAAGGATTTAACCAAGTTAAAAGGATCTGAAGCAAGAGGAAAAGAAAAATCTGTTCATATTTCTCATTGTAGAAATGGACCAGCAGACCAGCTGAACACAAGGCCATGACAAGGGCTAACCCAATAGTGGGTTAGTAGTTGGTGATTACTTCTCTCTGTGTAGCACCTACAAACACTCACCTGGAACAGTGTCCAGTTTGGGGCTTCTCATTGTAAGACAGACACTGACAAAGTGGAGATGGTTCAGTGGAGGGACATTAACGTGGTTGGGGACTGGAGCACAAGGCATACACAAGGAGAGGCTGAGGGAAATGGGTGTCTTCAGCCTGAAGATAAGAAGGCTAATGGGACCAAATTACTGTCTTCTACCTCACAGATTGGTTATAGAGAAGACAGAGCCACAATCTTCTCAGATGAGCACAGTGAAAGGACAAGAGTGAAAAGGGCTTTAAACTAAAGCTGCTGGGGGAGAGGAACCTCAATCCATCCCACTCCTACCAGTTTGATGCCAGTGCCAGCAATAGATGCCCAGAGCCTGGAGAAGATCACAGGTCAGCAAGAGAGCACCTGAAGAGCAGCACAAAGGAATTCCAGCCACTCCAGTCAGTAAGTCAGCTTCACTGGGGGCCAAACTTAAATGCCTCTATGCAAATGCACGTAGCCTGGGGAATAAACAAGAGGAGTTAAGAGATGTGCGCACACCTCCAGGGCTATGATCTTACTGACATCACAGAGATGTGGTGGGATGGCTTTTGTGACTGGAGTGTTGAAATGGAAGGATACAGGCTCTTTAGGAAGGACAGGCAGGGGAGATGAGGTGGGGGTGTCACCCTCTATGTCAATGACCAGATGGAGTGCATGGAGCTCCACCTGGGGATGGATGAGGAGCCAACTGAGAGCTTAAGGGTCAGGATTAAAGGGAAGGCAGGGACAAGTGACATTATAGTGGGGGTCTGCTACAGGCCACCCCACCAGGAAGACCGAGCAGATGAGGTCCTCTATAGACAGAGAGGAGCAGCATCAGCTTCACAAGCCCTGGTCCTCATGGGGGACTTCAACCACCCCGATAACACAGCAGGTCATAAGCAATCTGGGACGTTCCTGGAATGTGTTGAGGATAACTTTCTTCTCCAAGTGACAGAGGAGCCAATGAGGAGAGGTGCTATGCTGGACTAACATTCTCACCAACAAGGAGGGGCTGGTGGGGAACATGGAGCTCAAGGGCCGCCTTGGCTGCAGGGACCACGAAATGGTGGAGTTCAAGATCCCTAGGGCACCAAGGAAGGTGCACAGCAAGCTTACTACCCTGGACTTCAGGAGAGCAGACTTTGGCCTCTTCAGGGATCTGCTTGGTAGAGTACCATGGGATAAAGCCCTGGAAGGAAGAGCAGCCCAAGAACGCTGGTTAATATGCAAGGATCACCTCCTCCAAGCTCAGGAGCGATGCATCCCAACAAAGAGGAAGTCAGGCAAAAATGCCAGGAGGCCTGCATGGATGAACAAGGAGCTCCTGGACAAACTCAAACACAAAAAGGAAGCCTACAGAGGGTGGAAGCAAGGACAGGTAGCCTGGGAGGAATACAGAGAAATTGCCTGAGCAGAAGGTTAGGAAAGCTAAAGCCCTGATAGAATTAAATCTGGCCAGGGACATCAAGGGCAACAAGAAAAGCTTCTGTACATACATCAGTGATAAAAGGAAGACTAGGGAAAATGTAGACCCTCTCCAGAAGGAAACAGGACAGGGGCCTACAAGAAAGCTGGAGAGGGACTTTTTACAAGGGCATGTAGTGATAGGACAAGGGGTAATGGCTTTAAACTGGAAGAGGATAGATTTAGACTAGATATAAGGAAGAAGTTCTTCACTATGAGGGTGATGAGGCACTGGAACAGGTTGCTCAGAGAAGCTGTGGATGCCCCATCCCTGGAAGTGTTCAAGGCCAGGTTGGATGGGGCTTTGAGCAACCTGGTCTAGTGGAAGGTGTCCCTGCCCATGGCAGGGGGGTTGCAACTAGATGGTCTTTAAAGTCCCTTCCAACCCAAACCATTCTATGATTCTAAGAGCAACAGTCACTAGTTGCAACATTGCAAATTACTGCTAGATATAAAAGGGGGAAAAGGTTCGCAGTGAGCATGGATAAGCACTGGAACAGATTGCCCTGAGAGGTCTGGGGATCTACTTTCTTAGAACTATTTAAAATTCAGCAGGACATAAGCACCCTGACTTAACTTTGAAGCTAGCTCAGCCCCTGTTTCAAGCAGGGCTAGATGATCTTCATTGGTCCCTTCCAATCTTATCATTCTATAATTTAAGGATTTCTGGTCTTTATTTTTTAATATGGTTGCCCAATATTATACTCCAGATACAGCTAGACAACTTATTCTTTTATGTTGTCAAGGGCTAAGAATGATTCTACATAGGTCAAGCATCCAGCAGGTATGAAGAAAATCAATGTACTTCCCACACAAGGACTCATATTCTGGTGTGCTCGTGAGCTAGAGCAATGTAAATGATAGCAGTGATAGCTATCACACAAACAGGTGGAAGAAACAGAGCAATGTCTCATGCCAGGCAAAAAACCTTTATGCAAACAGTTGTTGGAAAACTCATCCAGTCATTGCAGCCTCAGACTTATAGCTAAATTAAAAGGGTTTTTTTTACTTCAGATTTGTTATCTACAGCCAGACTGTGTCCTCCAATGTCAGCCATGCATTAGTAGTACACATTCCCATTATGAGCTATCCCACAGAATATGGAGAACAGCCTACACCATCAATTCGGCCATTCTATATGTTTCAGTTAACTGCACCTACCAAACTGTTTTAGCAGAGATCAACTTCCCCAGTGCCCCTTGATTTGTGTGATATAATTTCAAACAATAACTTTTGTTTGAAAACCAGTTAGAGAGTATGGTGGTTTCTATTTTGGCAAAATAAGAATTTAATTATTTTGAGAGCCAAGAAAATGGAGGACATAGAAGAACTTGCGGGAACTGCCTTTTGCAGCAAAGATCTTCTGTACCTTCTAAATTCAGTCTATCTGTTCTGCCCTGCTTGGTATGATACTAAATACTTCATATCCCCAAAGAGTATCATCTGATTCCTTCAAACAAAAGACCTCTTTTTCATTAATTAAAAACAAAGAAGCCAAACTAAACTTATTGTCTAGTACCAGAGGTACCATATCTTAAAAATAGCTACTGGGATACCGTGTCATCATCTAATTACAGCAATACTCAGGCAAGTGGAAACCATGCCCTGAGGGAATAACTAAATTGCCTGGAAAGCTCATTTATCTAAGATAGTAAGAAATATATGTATTAATGGATTTAGTCATCAGGATTAAACATTAATCCAGTGCTTCAGTGGAGTATTAAAAAAAAACCTGGAGTTTGCATTTGCATCCAACTAACATTTATCCTATTTAACATAGTACTGGTTCACACTTCCTCTTCACTTCTATGAAGAAAAACACATTTACTGTTAGAAATTTACTTATGCAACTGTAACTCTTTCTCTTCCTGCCCACTAGGTCTGTTTACTTCTTGTGAAAACCTACACCTTCCAATGTATTTCTTGTCTCTTTAGAAGGTAACACACACCTAGCAGTCACAGCAACCCCTCTTTTCCCCCAAGAACCCTTAGGGTTGCTTCACAGATTTCTTCCTGTCCTTCAACTTATTAAGGAAATGTTCTGACAACACTCTACTGGGACAAAAAACACTCACCAGCCCTCTGTAGAAAGAAATGTCATTATCTGGAAAGTAATGAACAAGCTCAAAACCAGTTCTTCAGCCTCAAGATCAAGTGACCTTTAAAAGGGAAGCCAGAGCTCCAGTCCATGTTCTTGAGAAGTTATTGTTTTGATTATTACACACACACACACCCCTACTCCCTGGCCCTTGCTGCATATCTAATGGCTAACCAAAAATCAGGTGACATTTATCTTGCTCCCTGCCTACATTCACAGCACCATGCAAAACGTCCAAATGAAGAAGAAACAATTGTCCCTCACCTCTTTGCAATAATTCATTATTTACTCATCTAAATAGATGAAGACTGATGTTCAACTCCCTCTACAGTTGACAGGAAGCATGCCTTCTCCTGTGTGAGGCAAAGAAAGAATGGCATTACAAACTGTAATTCCAACTATTTTTGACATATCAACCCAAATCCATCCAGGTACAACAGGTATAATATGAGACTGGGCTTTTGTGGAAATAAGCTGCTATGCACAGGACCTACTGTTGAGCTCCTAGAGGAACCAGAAAGAGGCAAGATCTTCAGCTTAGGGCAGATCCTGGCATGAAGTGTTATAAAACAAAAGTAAACTTCCTAGAAATAACCAGAGTTCAAGTCAGAGATAGTCAAGATGCAGAGAAAAGCAACAGGCCTAGAATCTTTTGGGTTCAATACTCATGGGGTGGTGAAGGAAAGGATTGTCTTGTTCCTACTTAAGCATCAAAAAACACATAATTTGGATGCCTGATCTCTTTTTCATATATAGCTGCAGAATCAGTAATATTGCAGACCAATCTGACCATTTCATAATAGGCAAAGACTCCTCAAGAGAAAGTTTATTGTAGTAAGACTGACGTTCCTCATCCAGTCAGGATTAAAAAAGTTCATCATTGAAGTTTGCAATGTTTCTCCACAGACAGGGAAAAAAAAAAAAAAAAAAAAAAAAATCAACTGCCAGAGCACTGAACACAGCACTGCTTCCCACACCCAGAGGCCTTCGGTCTTGGGAAGGCTCATCCAATAGAATATCTCACCAGGCTCCTGACAGACTCAGGAATTTATGTGTCAGTACTTCCACTACCAACTACTTCTTCCTTCTGGCTAACAGAAAAATTAAATCAATACTTATTTCTGTGAAAATGTCGTCATTTTCATGGAGAATCAGCTGCTAGTGGCCATCAGGTGCTCACCACTGCTGTTCAGCAAACAGTTCATTACCCAGATATAGGGCAGAGAACAGACAGAGGCGTTCTTCCTAATTACTTCCAATCCCCATTTCCAAACAAACACACATACGCCAAATGCTGCATTTCCAGGTTTCTCTACAATTCATTAATATTCATTCTCTTCATCAAGTAAGGCATTCTGCAATCAGGCAACAAATTCATAAATAGAGAGCTTGCCCAGCTCTCCTTAGAAGCCTTAACCTTTACCTCTGAGCAGAACTCACTAGTGTCTTTTTTTTTTTTTTTTTTTTTAGGTTCTAGGAAGTAATTAGCTACTATTTCCAATACTTTTCCCTTAACAGCAAGGCAAGTGTGGTTTCTTACATAGCTGTATGTCTGCACCCAGGGATACTCTTCGGTATATTATAGAAGCTTGTTCATTGTTCTCACTTTTTCCACAGGCTCTTCTCTGCCACATCAGTTTAAAAAAAACAGAGGAACTGAAGTCATATCCTTAACCACCAGATACCACGCAATACCAGCTGTTACAGTCATAAGCAAAACTCATCCTATTTTCATAGAAATCAAACAGCTGCGAAAGAACAAACATCTAAGCCTTTACCTATCATAACTTGGTAACAAATATGTTAAGTGCACATAAACATAATTGTTAAAAGGTTGCATACCATGAAGTACAAGGGTATTTGGACATCCTTCCTCATGAAGGAGCCATTTTCAAATGACACCTCAGCCACATGCTGAAATTTGGAACAGGAATTGATGAGAAAGGCCCAAGCACACCTTGATCAGATTCATGGGTTCAATTCAATACTTGTGGCTAACGCAAGATTTTTCTACCCATTTGTACTTTTATATTGGAAGAACTCTACTTCTCAGATGCATAATATTCTGTGTGTCACTTCCTTTGGATGCAATGCTTCAAATGTGATTTTTGCCTATTTCACAGAATCTACTTTTCTATTTCAAAAATTTCCCTTTACTGGGGATTAAATGATGATTTAAATGAAAGAAGATGACTACAAAGGAGTACCACATATACCTACATATCTTCACATTCAGAATCACCAAGTAATTGCAGTGATTATTCCGACCTTGTAATTCAACTTAGCAAGGATGCTAACAGAAAAAACTCTTGACAAGTTATCCCTCTAGATAATCTGAGATTTTGGATCAAATAGTGATTTGGCATTCATTTACATCTTCTCTAGTCACATACAGCAGACAGAACTACACCAGTGCTAGTTCTCACAGCTTTTTTTCACAAGTGTTGACTTAACCAAGTGATGATGGTAAAACAGCATAGTACTGACATCTTCTGGCACAGTTTTATTGAAGACCATGAACCACATAGTCTGACCAATTTAGTGAGTGGGGCAAACTCAGTATTCCAGGCATTGATCAAATCTAGTCCAAAAATATGTATGCCTTCAGCTTACCCCAGGAATGGACACAGACACAATATAAAGAAAATACAAGCATCATATCACACCACCTCCCAAGCATCATATCACACCAGGGTTATCCAGCAAATTTCAAGCAGTCACATTGCAGAGTCTGTTTTCAGTGTCACCATCTACAGAATGCCCTACATTTGATATTATATAATTTCCTAAGACAGACTTGCTAGTGTGTCCACATTAATCAATAATGAGATCTCAGAAGAGAATGTTCAGGGGATTTTTCCAATTGGGGAAACAGTAGTACATACTCAATAGCTGACACTTATTTTCTGCAGAGCTTCAATGCTTCTATACATGATAACAAAAACATTTTTGTGCTTAAAATTAATAACATGCACAGATGTCTGTCTGGACTAGGCCAAAAGCATTGTTAGGCCAGTGACCCTGTTACATGGTTTAACACACACACACACACACCAAAAACCACCAAGGCCTTTGGGAAAGATGCAGGGTTCCTGAGTTACTGTCATCATAGACCCCATCACATTTTTTATTTTGCAAAAGATAGACTAACATCAGTGATATTATTCAGTCAATGAATGTGATCATTTGACTCTGTACATTTAACATTCTGCTAGCACATTCAATTGGCTAAGACAACTTTACTCCTAAAAAAAAAAACGGTGTTGGTGTTCAGTTCAGCATAAAGCCATCATCATCTTCTCAAGAGATACTTCTAGTTCAGTGACAAGCAGTTTTTTATATCCTAGGTCACTGGTTTTGTGCTCTATGGTGACACTCATTAGCTACTTGTAAAAGGCCCATAAAAGATAACCAAGAAAACCAATCTTATTTCTACTGGAATTTTATGTACAAACCCACAGAACAGAATTTTGAAATAAATGCAAGAACAGACCATTGCTCAAGCAGACAACAGGTGAAATGCTCTGCACTTGATCTAAGGTGGTATAACACTAAAATGTATAAAGAAATCTTGGACATGGAAGACCATACTCAAATTTGCATAATTGCCCATTTGTAATAAGGCCAAATTCTGCAACTCGTACATGTTTTCAACACTGTCCCGCAGCTGTAGCCTCATCGGAATCAAACATGACCTTCTAAATATGCTCTAACTCTTCTAATATTATTCAAAAACACCACCATTTAAATCAGCAGAGCTGCTTGCAGACCAGTGTGCTGCTGAGCTGAATAAAAGAAACAGGTCTTTGCATACTTAATTGTTTAGTACCTCATATCTTAGAATGAAATCTAGAAGGATAGAGGCTCATGTATGAATTATTCCTCCAACAAGAAAAACAATGTGGTGATTCAAAAATGTTCAATTCAGTTTAAAAAAAAAAACACCAAAAAACACACACACACACTTTTTTTTTTTTTTTTCTTCCCTAAGAGCACTACGAAGTCAAGGAATGTATAATTGCTTCACATTTATCCTCTGCATGTAGAAAGATGCAGGACCAAAAAGCTTGAGCCACTGACTTCAAGCAATCTATAAATTCTCATGGAATCTTTAAAGTCATTAATTACCTCAAAGGCTTCCTCTTCCCTTCACCCCTTCATATTACAAATTGAGAAGAATAACTCGGAGCTTGATCTCATAAATGACAAGTCAACAATCCTAAAGAACGACTGGTCAAAAGACAGCCCAAACCTCTTGTTCAGCTTACAGTTAACAAAATCATAGAACCCCATCTTCCAGATTAAGTGGGCAGGAGAGAAGATGATTCCCACACTTCCCAAAAGTTAGGGAGGGAGAGAAGAAATCTAGAAGTGCATCTGCAGATCTTGCAAAAGCATCTGCAATGCAAGGATTTACTGATGTTACACATTCTACCAAAGCTCATGCTCCCACATATTCAGCCAGTTCAGAAATTGGACAAAAACTGAGAAACTTGCTGGACAACAAAAAGAAAATACAGTTAGAAAAAGGAATAAATTCCTATAAAAATGGTCAATAAAGGGTCAGATTTGAATGGAACAAGGCCGTTAGTCTGCTCTTAGACTTTACATAAGCAAAACTGAAAGTTCAGACGAGACACAGGCTGCAAGTTCTCCCACGTGAAGCAGGCATAAGCCGACCTAGGTGCAATGTCAGTGAGTGTTGCCAAGGGAGCACTCACAAGTCTGTAAATTGTTTTTAGTCACTGCTAAATTAGTTTGTTGGAATTTTGGAACTATTTTACCTACACATATACAGACACCCCCAAGCCCATTGATGCAGAGCAGCTTCTGCAGGCTGAGCAGCTGAGATTTGGAGGAAGAGAAACAATGACCTGAAGATTTTCTTATTTTGTTTCCAAATGACACATTGAGGGTGTGGTCAGGGGTAAATATATCAATATCCTGAAGAGCAATGAAAACAACTAATCTGCCGATCTGATTAAAAGCATTTATTTTTGCTTTTGAAGCCTTGCAAAAGGCTGTAACTTATACAGTAAGAAAACTGACAAAATGTTACTATGTTTTTGGTTCTTATAAGATAATGCTAAATAAAATTACTGCTTCCAAGATACATACAGTGTTGCAGCTCCTGTGCCAGGAAGCAGCTTGTTTCAGGGACTTAAACATCACTACCTGGCCAAGAAAAGTAGAGAGATATGGGAGGCTTCCCCAGTACATACCCTCCACCTTTAAAAAAAGGCAAGGTTGTTTCTACTTAGATATACATACCTACGATTATTTCAGATTCTATTCGCTCTATTCTATTTTATCCTTATCTCTCCCACCTCTCAGAGATGTCTGCCCAAACATCAACATGAAGCAAAGAACTGTCTAGTCAACCAATGCACCCCAGTGATAAAGCAGAGAGAAAAACAGTTTTCCTGTTATTTGTTATGGCTGCTCCCTCTCTCCCTATCTAAACACCGTTTCAAATAGACCCATATAATCCATGCCCTGTCCCCCCCCCAAGAAAAATCAAGAACACCTTCTCCAAACATCCTGTACAACAAGAAAATAAAGAAACATTCTTGAAAATCTCTGAAAGCACTGGTGTGCAGGGCAAGATTATCTCTGAAACCATACAGAAATATCTAAAATTTTGGCAATTAAGAATTTGGTTTCACAGCATAGAAGTGGTCTGGCCAACGATTTAACTTCAAGGTCATCAGAGTATTGGGTTATCTTCTTGGTGGCTCCTAATTCATTAACAAGCAGAATTACACAGGAAGCTTTTAATCAAGAAGTGCATTATGTGGGATGATGATGATCATTCCATCCACTACTGTACTTTTCCTAAAGTGCAGGACTGAAAAAAAAAAGCTATTTTCCCAGTTCTGTTATATCTTAAATAGATTGTAATTATTAATCAGAAAGATGTAGCTTTTATAATTTCTTTTTCTCAAAACTATTCTGAATAATCAGTAGACATTGTCAACTGTCAAATGCTCCTGAAGGCATCACTGAGGACAGGAAAAATGGTCCTGATTAACTGCATGGTTGCATCTGTATCTCCCAGACAGCCAAAGCAGGCGATTCTGTCATGCAATATGATAAGCAGCACCTTGGAAAAGAAAAGAAAAAAAAAAAAAAAAAAGAAGAAAAAACAACCAAACAAACCCCAGAATATTAGCTAATTGGACACATGCTTTCATCCATGAGATGTGGAGATAGCTGGTTCAGAAAGAGTCAAGACTTGAAGCTAATTTGTCAGTTCCTTCTGTAGTGTGAGAGACCATCACTAACCTTCTGCAACATTGTTATAAAAGTATGAAGTATGGTACAGACAACAGTTTATCGGTCTAAGATTAGGTAACATAAATAGTAGCAGATTAATTTCTAGTTCCACAGTTATCATTGCCCCTTATTTTCCCTTTTGTTTTTCATCATGTATCTCTTCTCCCAGCTCTCAGGAATTCTATCAACTGCTTCATTTAGAAAATGCCACATCTAAGCCAGCTCTCTTCCCATCCCCAGCACCAAGCAAAAAGAAAAGGAGCACAGTCACCCTATTAGCATCTGCCAACTTCCTCCAGGCTGCTTCACATAGAACAGACTAAAAGCAAACACTTGCACAAAGATTTCTCAGCAAGCAGTTCTTAAAGAACATGAATTAAAATGATTGCTTGGTGGATGGGATAGCAGTCATAAAACCAAGAAACACAAATCTGATGCATCACCCAGTTATGAAATATTTATCCCTGTTACATGTCACTGAAGTTACACATCAATGAAAACGGTCCTAGCTATTAATCTGCCAGATTCTTGCACCTCAAAAGCAACTCGCTGATCATCAAATGACTTCTCGCTACCTGTCAGGCAGACCCCGGAACATCCAGCACAGTAACATGCCAGCTTTCTTCCTTTTGCAGAAGGGGTTAGGGACTTTAAAAAAGCATGATTAGCAGAAACTTCTCCCTGGTCATTTCCCCTTCCCAGCCACTTTTTTTTTTACCAAAAAATTGTAACCAAAACAACCAATCAGCCATCTGACAGAATTTTCATGCAAAGATTTTAGTTTTTCAGTCATTCCTCCCACCAAGTCACCTCTAATGTAACTTTTTTCATTCTGATTTTAGCACTTGGCTTCAATTAAAAATAATGACTCAACCTAAAAAGGTTGTAATGCAGAAACATAGATTTAAAAACCAAATGGTTTCAAGTTTGTTCAAACTTAAAAAAAAAATTAATTTCTTGTAAGAGCAGATCTTTCCAGACCACTTGACCCCAGGGCTTCAGTGTTACCATACGTATCACAACAAAGCCTGAATGAACTCTAGAAAGCCATGATCATTCCATAAGCACCAACTGAGTTTTTAAGAGGTACTCAAATAAAAGTATGAAAATAATGAGGGTGAGAAGGTTAAACTCATGCAGTGTCACAGGAAAGACTCTGAAGATGAAGTGTTCATAGAAATATTTGCTTGGTTTTCATCTCTCTCTCCAGACCAAGTTTTCATACAGCAGTCTACATATCCCTAGACAACACTGCATTACGCTGAGTCAAGGTCACCACTGAGTTCATACTAGAAATTCACTTTTGAACAGGATAGCCCAGTCATTCCCACTTCCTATGCTTTGGTTCAATCCCCAAAGTGGTTATAGAGCACATGAGCCTGATTCCTCTCAGGCGAAGCCAAACCAGACATGCAACAACTGCTTATGGGCACTCAGTCCACAGGATCAGACTAGAATAGTCTCAGTAAGATCCCTACATGTACAGCGCAGGTACCGGATCCTCTGCACCAAATTTTTTTCCCTTTGAGATCTGCTGAAAATGAGCTCCCCTACTTCCTAACATACACAGGCAGTAAGGGTTCCCCCAGAGGCAAGTTACCTGTGTGTGCTCAACCGCCAATATAAATGAAATTTTTGAAGTGCTCTCATTGGAGAATTTAATTCTTCCTAGTTCCATAAATCAATAAGGTCAAAATCAACTGCCCTGGATAGTTATTATTACAAAGAATACCTATATATGTTTTATTTTCAGAAGCAGAAAACTGCACTCATTCTTTTTGCCTCTCTGCCAGAGGCAAAAAAAGGTTAACTTTACAGTCCTGCTCTAAAAACCAAGCTGAATTCTTTGTGAGCTCTGCATCCCTCACCAGTGAGCAGTGACTCTATAGCTCATGCCTGTTGTTTCAAGCTAGTGGGAAACCCAGCATTGCAAAAGGGAACATATTTAACTAACTGACAGCAGTAGAAATTGAAGGGTATCTGTAAGTCCAGAAACTGCTGAAAGTGCAATTTTCACTTTGCCTGTCCTACATTAATGATTAATTTTATGTCAACTGCAGTAATTGCTGCTCAGCTCCTCACATCTTCATCGCAGCTGGAAGAGAACAAATTCAGAATTAAATATTTACATGGAACAATCAAAGCCTGCTTTAGATTGCTATTGCATATCCACCAGTTACTAATTCAACGGCACTTTAGTTAGAACATATAGCTTGAACTAAACTTAAAGCTTTCAACCATTCCATACTTACATATATTCTCAAAATGTGACAACCTTGCACTTTTAAAATTGTGTTTATCATAACAGAAATCCTCTTTGCTTCATTTCTAGAAGTCCAGCTATTTGAATCAAATACCTATCTTAAGTTTCTAAAAAGGGAAGAAAAAGCCAATCTTGTCCTTCAAAATACACACCTGTGTTTTACAAAGCCGTCATTGAACAAAAACGCCTCCAGTCCCAAACACTACAGTTTCCTACAAGGCATCTTGCTTCCTTAAAAATAGGTAACTGGGAAAATAATCTTTTTAAATTCCTTATTATATGCCTGTTTTGTGGTAATTTGAAACATGCAAGGGCAATTGTTAAAATTGTAACTCAATACAGATTCATTTAGACTCAAAGACAGGCTTAGTATCACATCCCTAATACATCATTTTATTTAAAAGACTTCAGCGCTTTTGTCATGCAGCAGCCTTCCCATATTCAAAAGAAGAGAAACATGCCTGTGGTAATGTACCGTGATTTGTCCCCTGGTCTCTCAATGCAGTATTAGCAGCTTAATAGCCTTTGGGAAAGCCAAACACATAAATTGAGGGCAAGTCCCTGCCTCCAAGGAAACCTTTTCCAGCATTCAGAGAACTTTCAGAAAAGCACTGGTACAGGAGCCAGAAGAAGCGTGGTATCTCACAGCTTCTCTAAGTCAGCCTTTGACATGATAGTACAGAATGAGGAACTATTTTTATAGAAGCTAAATTATTGCAAAATGTGAAAAAAAGCACCAGTTTAAAAAAAGAAAAAGTTCATTTATCTTAAGTTTCTGGTCCCTCTTAAGTGACATGGAAAAGCCCTACAGGAAAGTTTAATCCCTGGCTTGTGGCTGAGGTGACTGTTCTCTGAACTCTCTTCCTCCATGCTGCTCACAGGGACCCAGCGGGGGGCTGCCCCTTTAGCTTCCTGCTTAAAAACAAAGTACAAAAGTCCTATGGGAGTAGCTGGACAAATATAGCACAATGCTAGTTTAAAATAGTACATCCACTCTGTATTTTGCATGAATTTTATTATCCAACTGCATAGGTCAGGAAAAAAGCTGCCACACTCTCCAGCCCAGCTGCAGAGGGACCGTCCCTGAAGCATCTACCCAGAGACAGACAACCTGCAGGCAGCCCCAATGCACGTACTCAGCCTCCTTGCATATCCAAAAGCATCGTGTTTCGCCAGACGTGGGCCAGGTGGACGGAGCAGCTGTGAAGTACACAGCTGGTCAGAAGTGCGACCTTTTGCTCAGAAGGAATTCTGAAGTTTCTAAACTATTCTAAAGCTCACCAGCCAAGTGAAACTTGTGATACCAACCGCACTGCTTCCTGGCGTGTGGCTGCATAGCAAGGACCAGGACAATGGCAAATGTCGCATCAGAGTTAACAGAAACTCAGAGGTAGCAACAGAAATAATTTTTCAGCCTTTGCCAGCTAGGGATTTAGTTTCCATTAGAAAGGAAAAACCGAATCAGTCAGTAGTGACAGAGCTGACTAACAGGCATATAATTCGGCAATGCAAGGTGTGTTACTTGCCAAAAATGTATTAATAGCTAAATGACTCAGTCACAAATCAATACAACTAACTCAGTTGTTCTTACTCATACATAAGCATTCCAGATGATTTAAAATACGGCACTAGATTTACCTTGTCAAGGCAGAGCCTGGGAGCAGACAAGGTCTGCACAGTGCTCACACTCTCAGAGCTCCACCTGCAAATCTGGAAAATAAAGTGTTAGGTGACCTACGCCAAAAAGCCATCAAGCTATTCCCACATAAGAAATATTGCATTTTACCATCCACAGCTGGTTATCTAGAGGTCTTTGTATGCCCCAGTATGATAGATTTCATTTTTCTTTCTTTATCAGGCAAACTTCTATCATCTTAGAAATGGAAGATCATCTTTGCTCTGTCCAACTGTGCAAGTAAAAAAAAAAAAAAAAAAGATCAAGGACCAAAAGTTGGTCCATTTTTTGCCACAATTGCAGTTATTCAAGAACATGCTTAACCTGTCAGCAGTCCTTAACAAAGTGAAGGCATTCATATGCCCACCCAATTCAGCAAGGTACATATCCATGTTTATGATCAAACTGAAAACATCTTCAGCCCACTAATTAAAACATCAAGATGGCTGAACAATCAAAATGAGATGGCAAACTCCTGCAAAATACTAATGTTAGATATTGATTCAAACATTTAAACGACATTTGCATCAAGCTTTAGCTAGCCAAACCAAAAAAAAAAAAAAAAAAAAAGAAAATCTATTATGCATAACACTCTTAGGTGATTGCACATTCAAATAAGAATAGTATACACATTTAAACACATGAAGCCAAAATATGCTCATAGAGTTTCAAATTCTTTTTGGAAATAAAGTCTTTAAAGCACTTTGATGACACAAAGGTTGGGTTTACTTTTCATTGAGTCTTCTAACATTCTCATTACAACATCAGCTCTTTTTGTCTTCCAAAGCCTTTGTATCACATTTTAGGAGATATAAGCCTGAAATGTTGAAGCCAGGATTATTGAAGATCTGACAAAACTCTTTCATCTCCATGAGGGTCTGCGCAGGGTGGAAGAAAGAGGCTCATAACAGCTCTTCAGCCTTTTGCCCACCGTGTTCACTGGAGCTTCAGCTCTTCAGCCTCCTCTGTGCTCCAGTTTCTAATTCCTTAGCTGTGTGTTGTAGCTTAAAGAAGAGACCATCTCACAGGTAAATCGGTGACCTTACTGCATATGTTTCAGTACAGTAGAAAGCTGAGTATCATAATCTGGTCCCTAGGGCCCTTTTCCGAAAACCAAGTACAGTATATATGTAAACTGCCTATGTGTGGATAGGCAGTTTTCATACCAAATATAAAAATATAAACCCAGTCTAAACCTCAAATAGATTTTTAATGAAATGATGTATGAACCACTGTGTGAATCCCTTTAAAAACAATACTCACTTATATGTAACCCTAGACAGAGTACAGAAACAGACAGCCACAAGGAGTGGAAAAACACAGAACAAATTCTTCCCACAAATCAGGAAAAACATACAGTGAAGTGCAAGCTATATAAAAAGAGGACTGAAATGTTCCATAAGTCTGCTTCAGATTTTTCCACAGTATCAAATACCTAACTCTACTGTCAAGTAGGCAGTTAGCAACTAAATCTCTGCAAGAATTGATCAAGGAAAAGTAATACAGCCCAAGAAAACATCCCAAAGCCGATTCAAACTAGTGTGGACTTCAAGGCATAGGTCTGCAACAACTGATGTTGTACTGTAGAGAAATACATTAGAATATATAGAAAATTATTCACCAGCAAAACGATGTACCATCTTTTGGAGATTAATTGAATCAGCGTTCTGTTACCCTGACTTTCCTACAAGGAAACAGATGAACCTTCATTGTATCCCCAGGCTCACTGGCTGGTGTAACCCAAAACATCCCAGGTGGATTCATCAGTATGTGCAGACTAGCAGCAAATTTTGTTATCTATGGGCTAGGTAGAAACTGTTTCTGAAGTCTCTATTCCTCTGAAAGGCGGAAACGAATTTGAATTTATACTTGAGAAGAGCAAAAAGTACTGTGGGAAGACTGGATATGGTTGGAGCAGTCTGTGATGCCCATCCTATAATCTCTTATTTTGAATGCCCTACGGAGCTTCTACAAATTGAGCTGAAACATCACAAGCTCTTAAATTAGAGCTTTAGGCAGAGGCCTAAAGCCAGCCAGACATAGTCTGTCTGTACTGAAACTTTGTTTTAGTTAGAACTGTCACATCTCTAATGTTAAAATGGAATTGTTTAAATAATTTATGACATGCTAAGTGTGTGAAGCATGTGATCAAGGCACTGTTTCCAGAACAGGAATATAGGTGTCACTTACTGAAAAATCAAAATATTTTATTTTGAAAGGTAAAATCTCTGCATATGCAAATTCAGCTATTATTTCAGCCAAATGAATTCCTGTATTCTACAGTTACAGTTAACGAACAAGAAAGACCAGCTTTAGTAACCAAATTATAATTGTAGGGAGGCCTACGCTGAACCAGCTTCCATGGACTTCTACTAGCATCAGAACACCTATAGTCCTTCTAAAACAGAAAACTGGAATACTTCTAAGGTATTAACAGAGGCCAGCACATCCACTGGATTTGTGAATGGAAATGACGTGGCCTCAGAAAGACCAGCATTACGTTCCTTGGCAATTCTGTATAGGACTAAGAAAGTAACAGCAAGCATAAAGCATTTGTGACGTTATCCCTCAAAGCCCTCGAGAGGACACTGAACGTTTGATACACACATGAAGATAGGATCAGCTAAGTACATTTCAATCATTCCTGGCTCTCCTTAGATTGCCAAGGTAGAAATGGGATAAATTGCTGCTACTCCACTTTTTGCTGAGTAAAACGTACCAAAGTGAGGGCAGTCTGCCCTGCTGCTGGGCTGTCCTCATGGGGAAAAATTTGTTCCTCACATGCAGTCTGAACTTCTTATTTCAACTTTTGCAAGCTGCCTTTTGCCTCCTGCCCATGCATGGCTGGTTGTTCTCCTCGATAACCTCCCTGCAAGCATTCAGGGCTGCTGCTACGTGTCCCCGAAGCCGTCCCTGCCCCAGGCTGAAGCAGCCCTGGTCCCTCAGCCTCTCCCCACAGGGCAAGCTTTCCCACCCTGACCATCCTGAGGCCTCTGCCGAACTCACTCCAGTTTTTCAATGTCTTTTTTGCGTTGGGGAGGGGGGTTGTCCAAAGCTGCATGCAGTAGTCCAGATACGGCCTAACAAGTGATGAGTAAAGGGGGATAATCACTCCCCTTGATCTGTGGTTAATGCAGCTTGACTTGTAAGTTATGTGACCACAAGCAGTTCTTGTTCCTCCTGTTTGTTTCCCAAGCTGCTTGCATTTCTGTACGTATCTTTCATGCAGGTGTCTTTTAACCTGTTTTATCGTTCCTTAAGTTTCTCTTGTTCATGTCAGTCTGCATCCTCACCTACAGTATCCTTACTTCCCATGTTGTTCCTTACTTAAGCTCTCCTCACCAGGCTAGCCAGCCTGTTGGCAAAGAAGCTTTCGCCCCATTTGGTCAGGCAGATTCTCCTCTCCCCAGCAATCCTTGATCTTCAAAGAGGGTCCTGTAATTGTAAAAGCCAGCTTTCTGTCTACAACACCAACTCTATCTGGGTCCCTACACAGATATGTCAATCTATTTTCCATCATCCCTGGTGCAGCACAGATTGCTCTCCTCCTCCCGCAGCCCCTCAGCTAGCGCACCCCTCCTGTGGGCAAGCCGCTGCATCCCGCTCCCCTGCCCCAGCCCCAGCTCGACCTCCAGGGCTCTGCTGAAGGCCCACGCTGTGCCAGGGGAGCCACCGGAGCAGAGACCCTGCCCTGCAGAGCAGCACTGCTCAGTGGCAGCCACTGAGCAGACCTGCATCATCTTCAGCAGTTTGGCCAATCTCTAATTGCTTAAAGATTTACACAATTTCTTTAATGCAGATTCTTCCTCCAAAAATGACCAATATCCGTCCCCTGATAGCAACAGCCCCTGGAATAGATGGAGCGCATCCTGATCCACCACAGCAATCCGCAAGTGTCATTTTGCTCATAGGAAGGCTAATAAATAAATTAGGAAGGTCACGTCCCTTTACACAGTTGCCTCGTCAAGAAACAGTCACTATCCAGTCTGTATTCTGCACCTAGCCATAACACAGGCCTCTACCCTTTTCTGGGTTTTCAGTCTAATAACTGACAAAAAAAGGGAAGACCAAACAACTTGCAGCAGGCTCAGAATGACACCATGAGCAGAGAGACACAAACAGGGCAAAGGCATACAACAGTTACACTCGCCAGAGACACTGAGAATAATTAGTATGTAAAATTATTCAATAGTGTCAAGCAAAAAACCAGACTTCTTATAAAGTGAAATTCTTCATTCCCAGTGGTGATGATCAGTGCTGTTGTGAGAGCTGTAACAGCCCCCAAGAGATCCAAATATATAAATGCACTTTTAATCACTGCAAAATGCTGACACTTGTTTCTGTCCCAAATCCTATTGAAAGGCCTGTTTCATATACTGACTCTAACAGTCACTCTCTGTATACATATTTTAGACACACACTGTTATTATATATCAATGCTAATGACTGTTAGCTATCAAAAGGTTTTTTAGAAAAAGTTTCCTGCAAATCATTTCAAATTGAACTTGAATAAGCAATTCTCTGTAGAAAAGTGCTCTACTGAAACTTTAAAAGCAACTCTGAATTCAATATCTATTATAACAAACCTGATGTTCTCTGCTTCCTGACTTTGCTCAGCTTACTTGTAGACATTTTGTTTTTTCTTGCTCCTGCACCTTTCACAAGCCCTGCCAAAGAGCATTCAAAATATCAGCATTGGGCAGAACTCATAACAGAAAAACTGTTAGCATTTTGGAGTTGCCAAAGCCAGGCTGGGGGCCAGTAAGCATGATCACAGGGACTTGTGTGCTTGAATTTCTCCTTGAGTTTTCCTGCTCAAAAACACCAAGGTAGAACTGAGTTTGTATGGCTTTGATATGAAATCAGAGCCTAGAAGTCCTCAAAGCCAGAACTGAATTCATCAAAATTGTGAATCAGAGAACTTTGCTTTATGTGGCTTAAGATGAGAGACTATGAGAGACAGAGGCCTTCTGCAGTACGGGAGCAGAACATTAAAAAAACTTTGAAGAGTCCTACCAGCAGGTCAAGAGAGGTGATCCTTCCCCTCTACTCAACACTGGCGAGGCCACACCTGGAGTGCTGGGTCCAGTTCTGGGCTCTGCAGTACAAGAGAGACGTGGGCATAGTGGAGAGAGTCCAGCAAAGGACCACAGAGATGATGACAGGTCTGGAGGAGGTCCTATGAGGAAAGGCTGAGAGAACTGGGACTGTTCAGCCTGGAGAAGAGAAGGCTTGGGGGGGGGGGGGATCTCATCAATGTGCACAAATACCTGAAGGGAGGGTGCAAAGAGGATGGAGCCAGGCTCTTCTCAGTGGTGCCCAGTGACAGGACAAGAGGCAATGGGCATAAGCCAAAACACAGGTGGCTCCATCTGAGGACGAGGAAACACTGCTTTGCTGTGAGGGTGACTGAGCACTGGCACAGGTTGCCCGGAGAGGTTGTGGAGTCTCCATCCTTGAAGATATTCAAAAGCTGTCTGGACATGGTCCTGGGCAACTGGCTCTAGGTGGCCCTGCTTGAGCAAGGGGAGTTCGACAAGATGACCTCCAGAGGTGCCTTCTAACCTGTACCATTCTGTGATTCTGTACTTACATGTTGTTATCATTTAGAATCCTAACCCAGCAGGCACATGAAGGGACACACACACACACACACACAAAAGACTCCACACTTTGCACTGTATACAGAGGAAGAGCAGGCTCAGTGTTTGCAAGCTGTTTTTTGCAATTTTGTTTACACCATTGCCTTACTTAAAACAACAGAATTAATGCTAAGCTTTTCTATATCATGGTCTGTGTGAGCTCTACACTCCTACCCTACCTCCTCCCTTTAAAGAGAGAAAAGAAGTATTGACTTTTACCCCTCCAACAAGATGCCATAACTGATCTCTCCTGTGCTGTGCAGTAATAATTATTATTTATGGCCAATGAAAACCTTTACAAAGTCACAGGGTGAAGTCCCAGGTATTTGTTATGACAATGACATTTTGAAAAGTGCAAAAAGGTAGTCAGAATGTAGGAAGCCTCCCATGAATTAGAAGTATTATTTAATTCTGTTCTTAAATCCTCAGTTCTGCCTGCTTTCCCAGAGCAGGAAACAAGCTAGCAGTTTGTAAGAGTGGGAACCAATCTGAATAATCATGGGTGAATGTCACATACAGTCCAAACAAATCCATTTACCACTCAATAAACGAGAGACTAATAATTGATTCTTCCAGAAAGTGAAAATTTGGTATTTCCAGAAATCAAATGAGATTTTTCCCTAGTCATAAATTCATATTTACACCTGATCCCACTGACAAACACTTATATAATCAAAGGAAAATGTCGATCCATTTTATTAGGCATGAAAAGCATTTAATTTTATGCTGGATGCAAGGGCAAACGTAAACATTTTGAGACAGTGGATTTTAAAATATTTACTCTGAATAAAGAATGGTAGCAAAGTGTGAATGCATAATTAAATCAAAGTAACAGTATGCTATCCTACTAATCTGGAAATAAATTTCACTCCCAACATCATCACTCATTTAAAACATTTTCATTACATAGCATTTTCCTTGTACCTTTTTCCTTCATGATCCCACTGCTTTCCTATTTTAAGTCAAATTGGTTTTTGTGTGACCTTAAGAAACAAAAGAATAAAAGACCAAGAACAAACAAAGAAAATCAAAACCAACATGAAAACCTATGAACTGTTTAGTGAGGCACCTGAAGGCTTTTAATTGAAGGACTGACAGAGATGAGTGTAGTTTTCTAACTGCTAAGAATTTTTTAAAATTATTATGATGACTAGTCACACAGGATTTAATGAGGCTGTTACCTGGTGAAAAAAAGACTGCAAGAGTTAAATTATTTTAAAAAAGATGCCAAACAGAGAAAAACAATAAAATATTCTGATTTTTAAATTCATACACTCAAGTTTGGATTTGGAGCTGCAGAGAGTAGTGTACCAATACGAATCAACTTCATCTGTTTCACCTAGGTACTTGTGGAAAGGCAGTCAAAACAAGTAAGAAAATCACACGCATACCTGAAGACGCAGACTACAGATAACAGAGTTAGGAAAACTTGATCTTACAGAAACTTGAATTTCTAAAGCATTTTCCCAATTTACTAGAAAAGAAAGTTTTTCCAAAACATTCAATATGGAAAAAAAAAAACAAACAAAACCTGAAAGCAATAATGTGGGTTTGTGTCAGTAAGTTTTAAAACCATGTAAGATAAGGACACTAATTTGATCTTGGCATGCTACAGTCAAAGAAAACAAGTTCAATCTGAAGGCAATAAAAAAAGTCAGTCTCATGAGCTAGATTTTCAGCTCATTTGTGCCTACTGAGAATCTCAGCCATATACTTGTGCAACCACTGTGTACAGGTGTTGCTTTACTGTCAGGGTGCTATGTAAGAGTAATCAACACCTCTACTTGGAACTCTTAATTATAGGTGACAAACTATAAATCACTAGCTTGTTGCAGCATCAGAAGCCTGAAGATGTGATCCATCATGTCTACATCCCAGGAAATAAATTAATCCCTCTCTTTTGTTTAGCAGAAGGCATAGACTGTTTACATTTATTTATGAGCATGACACTATTGCAAGAAAGAATTAGGGACATGCTTGTCTTGAATATTTCTTTCGTTCATTCTTCTGCCATTGCCTATACCATTTTGCACTGATACCATTTGATACCCATCCTATGCAAGCATAAAACAACATGTGGTGCAAGGCAGTGGAGAAGCAAGTACTGTATCTTAATACAGAGTGAATCCTATGGGATATTTGTTCACATGAAGAACAGTTCCGTTTATGAACTTCCATGAACTAAAAAAAAGTTCACAATATAATCCAGGCAAAGAATATTATTAAACGTTCACTGAAAAGCATCAACTATCTATATATATGTGTGCATATGTCCATCTGTATATATGCACAAATGTATTTTGTCCATATCAGTAGCTCTTGTAATCTAGGCAGAAGTGGTTCATCAGATGCTTGCTCTTAGATGTTACAAACAAGCCTGAAAAACATTTGGAAATTTAACAGCCTCAAATGAACAGTGACAATCACTCTTCAGTGACGATAAGAAGACAATCGGAATTTGACAGGAAAAAAATAATTACAGTTGAAATCAGTTTAAATCCTGGGGTACTGAGTAAGGGTTTCCCACAATTATTATATTTCACTGTTCTCTAGGCTCACCCATGTTGTTTTACAATATAATGGTAAAGGTCAGGCATGCAGACAGGAACGTTTTAATGGAAGGAAAAACTGGCTGGGCTGTGGGGACACTCTGCCAGGAAGAACAGCAGGTGAACAAGTCAGTCATTTGTGTATCATAAGGTACTATATCCACAGCAGGACTAAACTACTCTTCAGAAACAAACTTCCTTGACCATCATCATGACCAACATGAAGCTGTATGCTGTTACTGATGATACAAACGCAGACCTTTATAGTCCACCCGAGCAGAAAAAGCCCAGATTCTAGACTAAGTCTATGCATATTAAAAAGGCAATGAAAAATGCTTTGTTGTTTCATATGAGAAAGGCTTTTAATGCAAAGAGTATTTGCGGGATGTTTTGTTTCACCTTTTTCAGAAGGGTTTAATTGGCAATTTTGCACACTGTTGTTCCCAATAGCTTAAAGTTGTGCGTTCATGATAGGCCATAAGACTTGCAAACAGAAGTATGGATGTATTCTGGCATATTAGCATTTTGACCAAAAACATCCTGCTACTTGACATGAAAAAAAACCCACAAGTATTACATATCCAAACAAAGCTGTCATAGCACAAGACGATTAAGAAAAGCAACCAACAATAACACAACAGCTGCTTAAAAACCAACCAACAAAAAAACCTTTCCAGTCTGTAAAATGATGCATGTTCTCACAAGAAACCAAATATTGCTATTGGTAGTAGAGGATCTTCACTGAAAAGGATCAGTAAGATTACGCAATTTAGGAAATTAATCCTCCATAAGGTTCCAGGAAGGCGTTGTGGTTTCTCATACATTTTGTGAAGAAATGTATGAGAAACTCCTGATTTAAGTGAATTTATAATCACACACTAATTAAATTATAAGGTGTAAATTAAGCCTTACTGCAATAGATCAGATATTTCCCATACAAGGCTCAGGTCACTGCTGTCTTAAATCCAAGGCTGATGAAAAAAACAAAACCACTTACAACAGTAGTAGCACTTCCCTTCCCTCCCCATCTCTCCGAGAACCAGAACCTACTGGGTAGCTTAAAGCATAAATATTCACAGTGCTGCTCTAGCCACATCCAGTTGCAACAGGCTTGCATTAACCAGTTACGGCTTGCCCCATCCTGTATGAGGGCAGCAGCAGACCCACTCCCTTCATTACACACACACTCTGCCAGCTTTAAGATCAGTGCTACAGAAGACGCAAACACCTCTGTGTTGATCCTTGAAGTATGGCAAAGAAGACTTGGATGGATGGCCTAATGCAACCTGCAAAAGTCGTCAACAGCTTATCCACTCCATTAAACTCTGCGTAAACAGCCAACGTACTAAAAACTATTTTAAGTTTCCTCAAATTCTCTGCACAATTGATCCATAATCATCAGAGTGCTCACTGAAGCTTAGTATCCTACTTTTTTCCATTGATTTCAAATTGCCTGTTCAGTTCCCTAACCTGTGTTTCAGCCAGTGTTATGCTCAGTGGAAAAGGCTGTTTGCAGTGCCTGGCTATTCTAGAAACAGTAATGCAATCACACATGGTATGCTGTTTCTGTGTTTGATTCCTTTGAGACGTATCGTTGTTGTTTTCTTTCAATCCTTGGGGGATATATAAATGGAGATTTAAATTGAGCCCATGTCATAGGCTCCCTAACATCTGTACGAGGTAGCAGGAGACCTCAAAAACCAGTTTGAAATAAGACTGCTGAACTCACTACAATTAAATACCCATGTACAAGTGCTAACATCACAAAAATCATCATCAGACTTGGAAATAATTGGCAAATCAGTTGGCAAGCTTGCTAAAGAAGCCATGAATAGGAAGGCCAAAGAGACAACTACCTTCTCCTCCAAACAGTGGTAAGGCCAAAGACAGAGGTGGGTCATTGAGGAGAAACACCACTGCTACCAATGTCAGTGCTTTGTTAATTAGTTTCTAGGACTAATTCGTTAATTCAGTTTCCAGGACTGCCAAATACTTTTTCTTTAGAAGCCAAGAAAAATGGTAGGTGCAAGTTAGCAAGTCAAGTTCTGATGAACAGCATATCCAGGTAGAAAAAAAAAAAGAAATCTTTTTAATTCATATTTAATTGCAATTAATTTGCAAGGAAAAAGCAGGGCTGTGGGATCCGGTTAGTGGTGATCCGATAAAGAAGCAATTGAGGTAAATATCAGCTCTGTCTGAACTAAAACACTTGTATTGAAACATTTAAACCAACCGTGTTCTAAAGAGAAAGAAATAGTTCAAAAAAATATTTCTGTAAACAACAGCAACGGTTTCAAGAAATATTTTAAAACCCCCTCCGTTGTCATTTCTTCCATCAAATTGGTAAGCAAGAATGCAGCTGTGTAGCCTTTGGGGTAGGTTTTTTATTTGTTTAAAAAAAAAAAAAAAAAAAACATCTAGTAACCATTAATTCCTCTCAAATAAGAGGTTTCAGAATACAGGGGGGTGTCCTATTTTCTTTCTAGATGGGCCTAAACAAAGACTGGCCAGAATTCACTACGATGAATGTTGTTCTTTGAACTATTTGAACTCAAACTACTTTAAGTAAAATTTGCATGTTAATTTAAACAAATAAACACAGCACCCTGGCATACCATTGATAATGAAAAAATCAACAAAGCCTAGTCTAAAAAAATTAATTGATTCAGAGGGTTTTTTGGTCAGTTAGAAAGTGCATTGGTGCCTTTTATCTTCCCTACCAACTGGCAGTGATCTGTAGGATAATGAATCCAAGTGAAAGAGGGTTCATTTATTTCTTGACTAGCAAATGCACCGTTGTCTTGAACTCACACAAAACAGTTTTCAAAGGAAACCCCATTAAACTGGAACATATGTTAGTTGTTCTTACATTGTTTCTAGCAGAACAGCGACATGAAATTCTGAGTTTAATTAAGCTTAAAAATACAACACTGTCTTTAAAACAAGGTACCTATATTTCTCATGCTTCCTTCCTCCAGCTCTCACAGCTTGTTTTTTAAGGCTCAGAAAATCCTATGCTCAGAGAAGACAGGAAACTTGTAAATTATTGCTAACTTGTAAGTGAGGTTATCCACAACAGCTTTCAAAAGATGCTAAGTACTTTTAAAGTTCTCTCTTCTCTCTCTCTACTTTAAACTTTTTGCAAGGAAGATTTCCATTTTGTTGTTTGACCCTAACGATACATAGGGCCTGCATCTGGCGCTGCACAGATGCCAGATTGTGGCTGTCCCTCTTACCCCACAATACTTCCTTGGTTCCACTGAGCAGAAAGATTTAGGCTACTACCCAACCATCCAGCAAAGAGCACGTGTGTAACTTCAGAAAATGAGTAGTGCCATTAACTTTAACAGACAGCCTGCGTGCTTAGACATGGGCACGCGTATGTTGTAAAATCAGATCACTAGTTTACTACTATCATTTAAAAGTTTATAGGCATCCTCACAGGGTAAAGAGCAAAAAGCAAACAAACAAAAAAAACCCACACTGTAGTAATGAACATATTAATGGCACTTATTGCTTAGAAAAAATGGTAGACTTCAGTACCAAAGAAATGCATGTACCTGTTCACCTCCCTCAAGGAAAGCATTCTTGTCATTCTTTTTCCTCCAGAAACAGAATTAAGTTCAGTAACTCAACACAGGGTTCATTCTCCTTGAAAATGCACACATAAGGTACACCTAGTATTTCAACCTTGCTCTACTTACAAATGCACAGGTTTATCTACTACAATAAATAATGACAGAACATGAGCAGGATACTCTACTGTGCTGCACACACAGCATAATTTATTGCTTCACTGTTCATTCACTGGAAATATGGTTTTGAGCATGTTTATTGTTATCTCTTTTCATCCATTTGTGTATGCACTGGTATCAGAGGACTTACAAGAGAGGCTTTAAATATCAGAGGAAATCAGTTCAGTGTCTTTTTCCTCTGAGAAGCCCTTAAAGCAGAGGTAGTGGGAAGTGCTGCTTGATCAATTACTCCCAGGTTACACTGCAGCAAGAGACTCAAAGAAATCTGCAACAGAAGGCACAATGACAGTAGATCCTCCACAGACACTTCTCTGACAATAAGATGCTCTATTAAATTAATAGAAACCAAATTAATCTTTAGAAGTCCTAGAGTGAAAATGGTTAGCAGGCAGGAGAATATTCTGTCAAATAATCATTACAGGCTTACTCTAGCCTTCTGCTCTCCCCAAGGCTTTCTTTTAGCCACTGCTGAGGAAGAAAAAAAAAGAAAAAAAGACTTTTCAAAGACAACCTGCCGAAAAGGACTTTGACTGTAGTGAAACGATTTCCCCCATGACCACCACCCTAATGTCTTTCAATACACATTTAATTATTTTCATTTTCTTATTACCAGAAATGATATTTTTTTCTGGAATAAATGGTGAGCAGGAATACAAATTCTGCCTTTTTCTGCCACCTTCTAAGACATTAGACATGTGACTTAAATATCGTGGCACAAGCTTATTATAAGAGAGAGAGGTAAGTTAGCTCAAAGAGTTTGCTACT
The DNA here is from genome assembly GCF_047370975.1 of Nipponia nippon. Classification (NCBI taxonomy): domain Eukaryota; kingdom Metazoa; phylum Chordata; class Aves; order Pelecaniformes; family Threskiornithidae; genus Nipponia; species Nipponia nippon. The sequence continues at coordinate 63,707,405 of NW_028262290.1, forward strand.
GCAATTTAACAGGTATTGTAGTAAACTCTGAATTAACAAGTTACACTAGCACAGGGTACATAGGTACTGCATAATATAACATTGTGATGTATGAACAAGACATTAATTAGAAGATCAGGAATTCCACATAGCGGATAAAGGATTTTTGCCTTAAACTATTTAAAAAATACAAAACTCCACTAGACTCTTTAGTTCAAGTTTACGCAAGCTGATGGAAAAAAACAAACTGATAAGGAAAGGAATAAAATCAAGTAGAAGCAATGCAATTTATGCAGGTCTGACAGAAAACAGCAGAAAATAAGTATTTATGGGTTCTAAGTATTACAGGCTCTAAAACAAGTATTTATGGGCTCTACAATAAGTACTTACAGGCTCTAAGATCAAGTCAGACTCAGACTAAAATTCAGCCCAAAGCAATGTTTCACAGCCAAGTTCTGCACTTCCAAAGCCAGGTTTTATTGGTGAGAGCAGCTGACAGCCTCACCTACAGCTTTATAAACGACATGTCTGCAATCCTCTTCCACCTCTGAAGGAAGTCCTAGCATACTGTCAAACAAACTTCAGAGCTATCTGTCTGTCTGCTTCCATATGCCTTTCACTCACGTGGTTCTCTTGCATTTGAGCAGTGCTCGAGGACTCTAAACCCAGCAGAAATGCTGCCATCACAGTGAGTATTTCATGAGGAGTGCAGGAGGTAACGATTCATGATACGCAAGTCCATTAATTGATCATTTTATGTTTAGCTCCAGTAGGCAATCTTAGCTATGTGCTGAGCCACAGCAGTTACTTCCTAAGCAAACACTTTCTCAAGTGAATGCTCCTATGCTTTCAAAACAGCCTTGCCCTTTTTTAATAATCTTTTAAAAAAGAAAAAAAAAAAAACAAAAAAAACATATCCCGCAGAAGATTCTTTCTTCTTTCAAAAACTACTTCCAACTATGAGGATTTGACAGGAATTGTAATTTCACTAGTACCGCTACAGCACACAAACCACCCCATATATATTCTTTCCATTCATGTTTTAAAATCTCTATTACCAGCTTCTCTGTAGTTGCCTTCCAACCTACTGCCTGCTTTCCTATTTTCTAATACTAAAACAGATTCACAAGACAAATATTTTGTGCTATGAAAGGATTTCATCTTGCTTATAAGTCTAAGTCCAGCCTTCTCTTCGCAGTTCAGTAAGGGCACATTGCAGCAGGCCAGGATTTTTTTAAGTTCTTTTCTAATACTACATTTTCTGAGTTCTAGTCTAATACTACATTCCTACAAGAAAAACCTTAGTAGATCAATATAGACAAAGCTTTGATCAAAAAAACTCACATCCTGTAGGCTATTATTTTGGCTTTCATTTTTTAAATCCAGCTTTGACAATTCTGAAAATATCTCCCCAAGAAATTCCATGACTGACCTCTCATGAGAGCTTGTGACAAATTTGCATTTTGAGACTTTGGAATTAACAAAGGATATGAATAGTACATTTCCATCACCTCTACATCTCCAGCATCCTGGCAAACCCAAGTTAATTGTCACTCAAAATGCCTTTACTTTTAATTCATTTTACTCTGAAAAAAGCAAGCCAAGCCAACAGAAACTCAACTGCTCAAGTTCACAGAAGAAAAACATACGCGTGTCTAAGCAGCCAGCATATTGCTAGGCATGTAGAATATTTCTAGGTTTTAAGGGTTTCAAATAAACTCTTGTAACACAGGCCTTCACCTGATACAGAAAATCACAGAATACAGGCATTTCACAGAATTATTGTACCAAACAAATTTTTCAAACAGGTCTGGAAAGTTTTGCCATTTCCTAATGCTTAAAAATGTGGATCTTCCCAGTCACCAGGGGAAAAAAAATAATCAAAGTTTGCCATGCTCTCATTAAATAAGTATGAGATACAAGCAAAGTAAGAAATATTTAAATGGTAACTGCAGTATATTGTTTCGAACAAAACTTTATAAAAAACAAAGTCTGTAAGAAAACCTAGGTCTGATATTTTTCCCATTTAAAAATCAAAGTTCTTTCCATTTTTCTAAGAGTAAAGCTTAGTATTTTCTTGAGGGAGCATGGTGTCTGTTTCCCAGTCCCACATTGTTAATTAACCTTACCCAGTAAGGCCAAAGGAAGCAACTGTAGCTTCCATAGTATCACCTGTGACTGGACCATGTTGTTTACAGAACCTAATCCAGTAGGAAAGTTGCAAGTACCATGGCATTGCACAGCCTGGTTTCAGTACAGTTTTTTTTAAAATCCCACATAAGCGTTATTTGTGAGATTTCACATCAGCTCTTCTGTAAACTACAAAATATCCTTCACACGAGATCAAATACATTGTATTAGCAACCAAGAATAAAAGCAAGCACGTGGACAAGCAGCTCTCCACATAGGAGACACTTTGAAATGTGCTATAACCACAGATTAGAAGTAATGAAAACCAAATTAGGAAGGGTGGCAATCTTCTTTTCTATTCCAGTGTTTTAATTAGGAAAGGACGTGAGGGAAGGAGGGGATATTGCGAAAGAGGAACAGTTTTAACATTCAAAGTTTTAAATGAGTCTGTAGTTGAGAAACACCAGAAGTGGGAATAGTCCAGAAGTGGGCTTACACCTAAAAAGTTTACCTGAAATTTCAGGAGGTATTTTTGTTGTGTTGCCTCAGTGAGTCACTGAGTCAACAGCATGAATTAATCAGATCAAAAAAAGCGAATTTTCTGTTCGCTCATGAAAACGGGAAGTTTTCTTACCTTTCCCTAGGCAAGCAGGGGAATACAAGCACTAAGTCCCTTGTTTCACTCACAGTGTACCCCCCACCCCTTTGCTACCCAACAACTTAAATGACATGAGAGGTAATAATTGTAGTGTATAGTCCTCAAAGTCTCAATCCTTGTCAAATTGCCTCTGTACCAGAAGACAAGAAGATTGAAATCATGCTCCAGATTTTAAAGAATCTTCCAAGCGAGATTCAAGGAACTGCAGACGAATAAACCTGACATCTGCAGTTCTTCAGAACAGCATTAGTGGACACATGAATCAGCAGGACCCACCAAAAAAGAATCGGCATAGCGTTTGTCAAGGGGAGTCACACCTCCCAGACTTCTACATTTGAGGAAAGAATTAGGAAGCAAGCGGACGAAGAAGATCCAGTTGATAAGGTCTACTCAGATTGCTGAAGGCCCCTCAGAAGAATTTGTAAAGAAAATAAACAGCCATGGGAAGAACGTCACATGGTTTAAAAAGCTAATAATAAATAATCATTAAATGTTAAAAGACAGAAAAGTAGCCATTCATCTGCCTACTCTGACACTTCAGTGGAGGGAAAATACCTTGCAGTTCCATATATTCACAAGCAATCTAAGAAAAAAAGAAAAAGTACAAGAAGTGCTACAACAAAGTTTGCTGGCAATATTATCTTAAATTGGGGGAGTAAAAGGAAGTTAGTTTGGAGTATCTTGAGGAACTGCAATTTCACAACCACTCTGGGCAACCTCATTGACAATCCTCATTGTGAAAAAAGAAAAATAGTCTTATATTGAATTGAGAATTCCTGTGTTTCAGTTTGTGGCTGTTTTTTTCCCCTCACAAGCACTACACACCAAGAAAAAGTTCTGGCTCTGTCTTCTCTCCACCCTCCTAGTAGATAGCTGAAGACAGCAAGTAAGGTATCCCCCCTGAGCCCTCTCTTTTTCCAGCTGAACTAGTCCAGTTCTCTTAGTGCCCTTCCTTGTAACATCACATGCTCCAGCCTCTGACCATCTTCAATGGTCTTTGCTGGGCTTGCTTTAATATGCCAATGTCTGTTTCATATCAGAGAACTCATAACTGGACACAGTACTGCAGAGGCAGTCTCACAAGTGCTAAATAGAGGCGACTAATCACTTCCCTAAACCACAGTACGCAGTTCAACCTTCTTCACCACAAAGGCATGCTACTGGCACAGAGTACTTACTCAACATGAAGTGAGGCACATACCAAAAAACATTTCATACATAGTTATGAGCTGTGAATCAATTATCACTCAGAAATAGTAGAGTTTGTGTTTTCTATTAAAATATCAGCCCATTTCTTTTTGTCAGTCACAAAAAAAAAAAAAATGTCAAACGTTGGCTAGCTTCTGAGGGGGATCTGAGAGATGTCTATAAAAATCGCAAGTAGAATGGACACGCTCTCTCCAACACAGCAATTATGGGCATTAAATGAAACTTCATTTCACTTCATACTTTGTGTGATTCAGCTGTGGAGCTTCTTGCCCCAAGCTATTATGAAAACTAAAAATTTGCAGTCAAAAACAGAGTAGACAAACTAATGAAGGAGGAGAAAAAGTATATCCAGATTGGACTACTAAATACAAAGACACACACATTTGTCTCAAGATATCCATAAGACAAATCACTGGAACTTAGAAGACTGCTTGGCAAAAAGTATCCTCATGTATTTGCCTTAGACTTAGAAATCTTACATAGGCATCTGCTATAAACACTCTCGGACACTGAAAAGGACAGATGAAATTCTAGTCTCATCTACAACACTGTTCCGCTTACGAGTAGATGCATCAGAGATATCTTATGTAAGATCTTAAATATAGGTCTTAATCTGACAGTTCACAAGCACAGATAGGCCTTTAAATAAAATAATAAAAAAAAAGGAAGTAGCTCTAAAACATGAAGGGCTGGGAAGGAGCAAAATACATTATTTCTTAACCCCAAAAGAGCCTAGAACAACCACACACAACTGTGATATGTTCCAGTTTTCTCAAATTCTGTTCTCAATAAGAAAGCGCATGGAAACATTTGAGGAAGAGAGGATGTTGTGGAGGGAGGACACATATGAGGAAAAAATTTATTCCAAATGTTCAGTGAAAAAAAGTGGCTGTGAAAGAAAGGTCTGGACCAGAAAAAGGCAGTTTTCTGATGAAGTAATGGGCAAGAAAGATGCTGTCAGTGCTGGAATAGCAACAGAGAAGGAAACCAGGAAAGAAGGACAGAAGAATCACCAAACAAGAGACAGAAAACTTGACACCAAACTAAAAGAAACAAAAATACAATAAAGCTTTCCTTTAGCTCTCACATTTCTTAACTGAAATTGCAACAGTACTGATGCAAATCCCTATTTGCATCCCAGAAAGCAACCAAGAAAGGTAGGACAAGCTGTTATACCTGAGAGATATGAGACTGTGGGAACAGTACTACCAGGAGAGAGATGTACAGATGGCTGAGGAAAGAGAGGGAAATCAAGCAGGGAGAAGAGCAGCGCAATACAAGAATCATCACAGCATTTTTGTTCATTCTGTAGGTTCATGATAAACACATGCTGTAATTTTTCACAGACTGGGGCTCCAGTGAACTTTGAGTCCAGCTAAAAGCCTTCAAATACTTCCAGAAGTGGCTGCAAAGAGAAGAATACAAGACAGACAAGCAGCTGTTTGAAGCGCTCATTCTATGAACGGTGCAGATCATAGCTGTAATTTAAATCTGAAGGATGATTTAGTATGTGTAACATCAGTACCTTTGTGCAGTATATAAACTCAAGAATTCAGTGATCTAGCACTTCATTTTCCTGATGCACTGAGACGTAAAACTTTTTTGCACTCTTCATCAGTATAATCTACATTGCCCTAAGTAATGATATATCAGTGCTGCCTTACATCTTTTATATGCTAATTATTCTATTCTGTTAATTAGCATAATCTCAGAATTACTGAAAAGGTCATGTTGCATAAATAATGAACCTGCTCAGAAATTATAATTTCTAGAATTACAACTGCAGTTTTTGAGACTAAAATTCTGCTTTGCACTGGAAGAATTTGAGTCCTAAACTATAACAATTTTATTTTATCTGTCTTGTTAAAGAGGTAACTTCAAGCAGACTTTCACTTCTGACTGATACTTAGCAAAAAGTTTTATTTGTTAAGCATCAAAGCTTCTGTAGGTCTCGGTGGTATAAGCGAGCAGGGTATTATCAGAAACTGAAAGAACTGCAAAAAAAAAATAAAACCAGTCCCTACTAAAAATACTGAAGGAAACTCCATTTGCATACAATAAGATAATGCAGGGACACAGTTCAATATTGAGAACAACTTCTAATTCTGCAGGAAGATTCTGAAACAACATCTGACAGAGAAGGTCAGAGAGTTAATGAAATAATAAGGCCTCGAGATGGAAATAATAAATAATACACAGTTTTATACCTTATTATGCAGTTTTGTAGTGTCATAATCAATCCTCCTACATAAAGTCATAAGCCATCAATCTGGCATCAAAATGACAGATTGTGATTTATTTTGAGAGTATTCAGATGTCAGCTACATAAGCGTTCTGGGAAATGTAGTATAAAACATCCCTCAGCTAAAGTATTAATGCTGAGGTGAAAGTAATGGAAGTCATTCTGAAAAGGTGAGTAATTACCATAAAGAGGAAGAGGATTTGCACAACAATCTTTAATCATTGCAGTTACTTCTAATATACTTGCATTCTAAAAGGCTTCACACAAAAAACTGACTGAACATAATAACTCTTATCAATAAGCATTTCCACAAGTTCACTCTTTCTCCTCAGCTATTACAACATGAGAATGACAAACAGGAGAATACATCTGCCACCTGCCTCTGTCAATGTACCACTCCTGCAATTAGGTTCCAACCCCACAAGGTATTCATCACTAAGAGAATCTATCTCAATACAAAGACTTCACTCCCTGCCTCTGCTAAAATACTCATTTTAATTGGACAGAAATATTGGCAATGCAAATAGAGGGTAACAAATATAAGCAGTAAGAAAAGATTAGTTGCATTGATGTCATGTACATTGTACTAGACATAGATGATGTCATTGATTTTTTTCTTCCCTCCAAGTCAGATGTCTTAGAATCAATCATATTACTGGGCAGTTTTTAACAGCTGAACTATTTCAAAGCCTTAATTAAGTTGATCTACTTATGGCAAAGTATTTTTCTATTCTGGCCGACCACATTTTATGGCTCTATGTGCTACAGATTTTCAAAATATCAAAAAGCACCAGCTTGTGGCGGTGTGCTCCCGCCTCACCTGCATAAGCCATAACCACCAGTGGGGGTCACGATGGGTGCTGGACTTTGGGGACAGATGGCAACACAGTAACCAAGGGATGTCTGGAGCAGTGACCCAAATGTCTTGCTAGTATGCAAATATGACTATAAGTCAATCATCTTACTCCTTAAATAGTGGACAGCCCAGGGCCCGTTGAGCTCTCCTGCATAGCAGCGCATTGCATGCCAGATCTTCCCTTGAGTAGGGACACCTCTCAAAGTTACTCCTCAAGGTTGAGAGATTCCTTGCTGCAATGGATCCTCACTAAGTGACTAATAGCATGCTGAACTTTGAAATCTTAGCTAAGTAATATAAAGGATTGATTGCGCATATATAATCCCTTAGACATAAACCGTTGACCAAGTCTGGGACTAGGATTGGATCCAGCTGCACCGAGACTCCTCCCTGAGGAAGTTTAGAAAGCGAGGGGTCCTCTCTGAACCTCATGACTCAATGAGAGGGTCCCCCTGACAGTTTTGTCTGACCCTGTCCTCTATGCAGTAAATAATCAAGTGTACCTTGCCATCAAATCTTGTTAAACCAGTCACACTCACCATTGAACCTTGTTAACTCACTGTTTTATATCAATAAAGTATTTTTTTTTTTGCTTCTCTCTTACACGTGAAGTGCACTCACACTCTATCCGTGACACTTCGGCAATGGCTTTCTTTTTTTGGCTGGGTGAGGAAGCAATTAATTTAGTCATTTTATTGTAAAGCACCTTCCAAAACCAAAAAGGCAAGGTTGAAAAATGTTAAATGAAACTCTGTAATATAAACTTCTGTCTTGACATTTCAGAAAATGGTAAATTTAAAGAAGTGGCAACCACCACCACCACCAACTACTCTTTACAAAGCTACCCATTTGAAAGAAAGATTTACATTAACTCAGTGTTTTATGTGAGGTCACCAGAACATCTTCAAGGTGTCAGCATCAGAAGCACTGCAATGCAGGACAAGTTATCCTACAAAAGAGCCTGGCCACTTGATACAGTGATCAGATCTAAGTACTGTAGTTATCAGAGCATTGAACCAGTTGCTTTCCATAACCATGCATCACTACCTGCTTAGGAGTTTGCTTCAGACCAGCTTTTATAAAATAATTTCCAGTCATTTCCAGTTTCATCACTCCTCTCAAAGGGATCCTTTCCTCCCGTGGGTCCCAGAACAGAGATGGATCACAGGCAAAGGGCAAAATGAGCTATTACCTGTATTCAATGAGTGAGATAACAGGATATCCACTATTCTCTTAGAGGTAAACATTACTGAACACAGCTACTTACAGAAATAAAGCCTTGTGTAAATGGGATATTTTAGTCTGAAATAGGAAGGCAGTTCCTCTTCCCCTCTCTGTTTTTGCCAGCTGGGGAAAAGACTACAAAGGACACTGAGGAAGATATACTATGCATTCACATACTAAAGAAACACGAGACTGCATAAGAGACTTACATTATTACCCCCTTTATAGTAGTCATTTTGATTGACAGATCATTATATTTCCATTGAGTCAGCTCCTTATCTCTGATGCAATTTTTTGTTCTCCCCAAACTGCAAATAAACCTTTTCCCGGTTGGCCAAAGACAGTCTGCTTTGTGCTGCAGTTTTATCTTTATTCCCATGTGCTACAATGCCTGACAATGGGGTTCTGAGACAATAACATTAACAACGATGTTTCACGTAGTACAGATAATTATGAGTTTGCACAAGTCTGCATTGTCCATATCTATGCATTTATTCAAATACATACCAAAACCAGTAGGGCGCACTAAAGAGATTCAACTGAGTCTACGATGAAAATGTTGTTCTAACTTCCCTAGAAAGGACATCTACTGCTGCGAACAATTCAAAGCCTTTAAATGCCATCAGCATGTAAGAAAATGGAAAATTACATGTCCATGTATACCACAGACTCAAGTGCATTTTCCCCGCTGCTAAAATAAATTACTCTCACACACACAACAGATAACATTTGAAACAAATCATGTCATGCAAATGCTGGATTAAAGCCATCTCCACTGAGTGTAGTATACAGCATGCAACAAGTCCGTAACACTACAACATCGAATGTGACATTTTTGGGGAAGCACTGCGGCCAAAGAATTACCATAATTTCCTAATAATAATAAAATTTATAAGCTGTTCAGCAACCACAGCATTTTCCATAGCACCATAATGAATTATTCTCAGTTTCCATCTTATTACAAGTTTGCTGTTACAATGCACATCTTATTTCTTGTCTCAGAAGAGTATGTATTTCTTGCTACCTGCTAGAATCATCTTTCAGCTGTCACTGTGGCTTTACATACTACTTAAGGTCAACCTACTAACTGCAAACATCAACTTGACAAATTATTGGGCTTCAACACAAGCTGAACCATTCTTGTCCATCAGCTATTAGAAATATTGTACAGTGTCACATTACAGTTGTGTCTCATTTAACCTCATCTCATACATAATAGAGTGGCTCTTGGCTACCTTCAGATGCTGCACATCAATTCCAGAAGCAGTGTAGCCTGTAGATTTAATTTTTTTTTTTTTTAAATCAGGAAGAGGACTGTCTAATAACTGAGAACACTTACAGTTTTTTTAGCCTTGGGGCTGCTATTTTAAAAAAATGGAATCATTTAACATTTTGTTGTGTGTTGTGCAGAAGAATTCAGAAAAATACCCAAGCTAACACTCTGCTTCCAGTTCTGTATCAACACAGTCCTATATGAACACATTAACCCTGTATTGCCAGAGCTACACTATTCTTTGAACCTGTATGTGGATCTACAAACGTCTTTGAGCAGTGGAGTTTCATTATGTATCTCAGAGTCACCTTTTGCATCCTGAAAGCAGTAGTGCATCACACGGTGATAACACGTCTTACGTCAGATGTCTTTCTCCACTGCACTGTTACAACACAGAAATGGTGAATAAAGAATACGCCTACGGTGAAAGATGCAGAACAGAGTTATTCATATTAAACATCTAAATATAACTTTCCCAACATTTTTACATTGTCGCACAAGCAGGAAACAGAACAACTGCATAAATAGAAGCACTTACCTTGGACTCTGGCATTCCTTAGGATACTCTTCCATCTTGCAAAGACCTTTCTGGGGAATTTTGGTTTCTTTTGCTAACTACAGGTTAAATAAATGCAGTCAAGTAAGAACACATTGAATTGTTTTTCCAGTTTCTAAAGCTTGGCACTTCAGAAGCTTCTACCCATTACTTCATCACAAGTAATAAGAAATGGTGGTAGATTTTTCTAAGATGCTGCCGTTTGTACTAGCAGCCTTCTGACTCTCAATAGGTAACAGAAATTCCAGGTCAACATTTACATATAAAAAGAAACAATATCATCACCTCCACACAAAACAACACTTAAACAGGGATGGTACAGCATCTCAATAAGGTGCAACAGGGTTTGGAAATTAACTGGGAAAAATGCAAAACAGAACAAAAATGTAATAGCCACTTTTAAATGGGAACATACATCTGTTTTAACAGCACTGACAGCAGTAAGATTTATGACTTAGTTATGTTCTTCACACTTAACAAAAGATAAACAGTCCAAAGTCTTCTCAAATACACACCGTCACTTCTCCTTTCCATGTGAGAGCTTAGGATCTGGCGGGGAGGGGGGGGGGGGGGGGCGGGGAATGCCGTTTGTCTGGCAGGTGCTAGCTGGTGACCCATTTCCTGCTTTAGTTCCAAATAAATTTTTACCACCTGGGAATGGGCAATTCTGCATAAACCACCAGCTCAGTATAACAGGTCTTAAATAATGTATTTCAGACACTTTTTAATTTTCCTGTGATTTTTAAGTCTTCAAGATTCATACTCTCATGCCTGCTTCCACCACCATGCAGTCAGACACGTGGGCGGGGAGGGAGGGGGAACAATAAGGAATCACATTGCCAAAGGCTGCACTGCCAAAGGCATAATATAAGTTATCAGATCTTCTAAATCCTATAGTAAAAATAATACTTAGGATTACTCCCTAAAAACTTTGCTTTTTGAGGCTTTCAGGTAAAACAGAACATTTTCTGAATCTATCCAGCTTCATGCTGCACAGAAAACTGAGCAGTTCTAAGGGAGCACCAGACAAAAACATTGTTATGATGTCAAAGACAAATACATAAGTCATTTGCAGAGCATGGGCAGTGAAGAGGTTTCAAATCTATATAAGCTGTTGATTTTTGGTTCGTTGATCAAAGATCTGCTGGCATAAGAAACATTTCAAAGCAATCTCTTGCTTCAGTCCAACTCGGACCCCACTTGCACATTTTACAGTGGAACCATCTTGACTCTTCCACACAAAGTGACTTCTTATATACTATCGAAATTAATGCAGCAGCATATACTAACCCTGGGATTGACCCAGGCATAATGAAAAGGAGGAGCCTGGAACAGAATTCACCAGGACAGGAACTGTAGATGGTAGCTAGAATGCTACTGAAAAAAAACGTTATTCCAGACAAATGTGCAGAAGCCCAAAGGTCACAAGGAGTACAAACTAGAACTGTACACTCAGTAACTAGCTCTTCAGTGAGTGACTCTAGGGCAGTGATAAACAAGCACATATAATCACATGAACCCTGACCTACAAACTAAAGATTGCTAATCAGTGTGACCACATGGGGCGAGCAGTTACTAGGAAAGGATATTTGCGTGACCACCCCTAGATTTACTGCAGCAGTTTCAAGGTATGTTGGCTGCTAAGAGAGAAAGGGAAAGGACATAAACTTTATTTTTCTCAGCCCAGCAAAACTGGCACAGCTACTTTTAGAATTCTTTTCAAGCATCCAATTGTCAACCTTCACTTCTCAGAAAAAAATTGGCATTTTTGACAGAGACCTTACAAAATTATCTTTCTCACAGTAACCTGGTTAGGACCCACTACAAGGAGGTGCATTTTACCATTACATTACATGACTGCTAGTGCTTCAACACAAGAACAGTGCTTCCTGTGTAATGCTGGAAAGACAGAGAAAGAAATTTTCCAATGAGCACAGGAATAAACCTTCTCATAAAAGCAATGAGGGAAATGAGAATACAAAAAGCAAATTATGTATTGGCAGAACCTTAGATTTTTCAAATGTATGGTCACATGTTTAAGTACACTTATCACATAAGTCCTGCTGGGATCAAGCCCTTTCCCACAGATATGCTTCTGTCAATATTATCACTGAAACGAATCCGGGACTATGGGAGAAACAGGTGGTGATTTTATTCCCAAAAAGCTAAACTAAATGTATGCGTACATACTCAAAGTGAGATTTTGTAGTAGATGGTACCTTTCAAGTCACTGGTTAAAATCCAGTCAAAGAAATTCAACATAACCTTCTTTTGTTATCACATAAGATATGCTACCTTATAGTTATTTCAAGGCAGCAGGATAAGATCAGACACATAACTGAAAAGCAGGTAACACAGATATAAACTGCTTGCATGTCAAAACCTGTTTCTCCCCCCAGTTAACTGAAGATTGTAACCAAACTGCAAGTTTATGCTACTGCAGGATGGAATTCCTGTGTGACGATGATGCTAACTTGCTGCATCACCTTTAGTATCTCTAGAGGTAGCAAAGCTGAGAGGACATGACTGCTGAGCTACTTGCATATGTCTGGAGGTGACATTCCCAGGGTGAAGTTGCTGACGAACCTTAGTGCCATCTACACTGCACCATTCTTGATCTACTTAGATCTCTGCCTGAAGGAAGCACTTTCCACAGCCTTAAATTCACTTAAAATGCAAACTAGGAAAAGCATTACCTATAACAGGAGTTTTTTAAACCCAATGAGTAAGATTAACCAATTTCAGTGCAAATTACAAAACTCCTTTCAGTTTAAACTAACTCATTAAACTCCCTTACGTGTTGATGTTCTTAAGGCTAAATGATTAGTATGCAATTTCTTCTACTGAATCTGTAAGCCTCAACAGAAGTTAAGCTAAACATTTTCACAAAAGGACCCTCTCTTTCCCCCACTCCCTGTTTTACAGCCTGAAACTTCTACTAGCTGAGCCAAATCTCACGTGCCTGTGTCACTTCTCTCACTGTTTGTCACAAAGTTATAGGAGTGTAATGTGAAAATAAGCATTAGTGAAAGTGGCAGGGAAAAGTGCTGGTTTATGATTTATGTCCTTCACAGAATAGAAGGCTAGAAAGTTCACTAAGTCCCCGTTGCCAGATTGCAGCTACCATACATATTAAATTCATGCTTCAGTTCACATTTTCCTTACAAATGGCTGAAACCTGTTCTATAAACTGTCCAATTCTACCAGTAGTAAGCAGATGCTACCAGTGTGACAGATTCTGTATAAACTTTGCTGAGTTACAAGTTTACATTATACTGGAATCTTCTGTCTCTCAGTTGCTTTAATGTGCTGCGCAGCTACTGTTGTTTTCATCAAGGACATCAGGAATCGCCCCACACCTTTATAAGATATTCAGTTCGATACTTGTGGGAAGAGATCAAACAAGATTTATTGTAATCACTATGTGGCCAGACCATATGCTTGACACTGATGAAGCTAAAAAAGGTCCTGGCAGCTCCCAGCAGCAAACCTGCCAAATATTCAGCAGATAAATGAAAAAGGAACATCCTCCTGATCCCCTCTATGGATATCACTTGGATTAAGATAAGATAGAGGCAGTATCTGATGTAAAAAACTGCGGGTGGGAAGAAACAGGTAAAGAAGCAAAAGCAATAGGAAAAAAATAAGAAAAAGAGGTAGAGGTTGAAGCCTGAAGTACAGAACTTTTTCGTACCTTCAGCTGCAACCCTTGTACGTGCCATTACATAGTGACCTTTTTCTTGCAGTCTCCTGCTGCAGTTTCCAAGGAGGAGCTGCAAAGATTACCATTTGTTGGCTACATTTGTTGTACCAGCCTTACATTGCATTTCCTGAACCCTCCACAGTGGTCCACAGCACAGGAGACTGGTATCATCAGTATCACAATTAAATCACAGAAGGGCCAGTCCAAAACTCCAGTAAATTACTGCTCAGTAAATTGCCTAGCTCATGGCTAAACTTTGTATTCTGAGAGACATCCTGGAAATAAAATAAATTCACCTCTCCATAAGGATTACAACAAACCAATGGGTTCCATGGGCCATCCACACTGACTTTCTGCTTCCACCCAAACTCCATCTCTCTTTTGGGACTCGTCTCATGACAAGCTCTTTGTTCTACCTTGGTGCAAGAAAGTTAAGGACTCAAAGGTCTCAGATTTATCTCACCTGCCTCTATGCACCTTAGCGAGTTACCTAGGGTAGGAATCCTGTTACTACAGTCTTTCGCTACCTTCACAGGAAAGAAAGAGGTGCACGGAGGAAGCCGAGGGGGAGGAAGCATTCATTTTCCTCTATGACAGCAGAACTCAGTGCTGCTCTCCAGTTCAAGTCTTAGCCTGCTACACGAGAAACATCAATAGTGACCAGTTCCTAAAAGTTACCAGTTGTTGCCTATCCTATACCCACTTAGTAGTAAAGAAGTTCTTTCCTTCCTCAAAGAAACACCTTTACAAGAAATACAGACAGCAGGAGAGGGAAGGAGAGAGCAGGTAAGCATATGCAAGACTGAATCATTCAATGAAAACAGATTACAAGGACAGCCAGACTACCAGCTGTTTTAGTGCCTTGAGAAGAAGCACCCCAACGGTAGAAAAAATGCTTAACTGCAGGTGACCTTGCACAGATGCCAGTTGCTGCCCATGTGAAAAACAGAGTGAACGGTCATAGCCCATTCTCTATGAACAAGACTTTGTGCGCAAGTTAGTGTGTGTTACTTTATATATCACATTGAAACGAGAAAAGGAAGTGAAAGGAATGAGATTGCTCTACACAGGAGCTGCCTGGAATGCCAAATGCACAACAAGGTTAGTAAAAGGTGGTGGGTGCTTCCATAGGGCTAGTAAAAAGATCAGTAAAAGGAGTAAAATCAGAAAGTGCTCTGTCTGAAATTTGCTGCAATGATGCGACATAGGCATTTAGAGCAAAAAAAAAAGGGGGGGGGCGGAGAGAGACAGAGATATCCAGTGTCTTAAAATCATCTCTGGGTCTTGAAAAATAACTTTCCAAAAACTCAGTCCTTGGAAAAAGATTGAAATTGCAGATTTAAAGAAGGCAGCAAATTATTCATGGCTAGAAAATGTATTATGATCACCTGGAGTTATATAAATAAGTTTTCACACACAGATACACACGTACTCTCTACCTGTGTAAGTATGCCTACGCTACGAGAACATAAATGTAATGAAAGCTCGGCAAAAATTATTAATGAAGGACAAAAGGGGTAAATCAACTTCTGTTATTCTCATCTCTAAAAGAGAAGAAATTGCTTTTTCAGAGAAGAATCTCAGAGGAACAAGCACCTGCTACAACAGTCAGTGTGCATTATTTTCAGTTGGATCAAGCAGTCATAAATTTGGGGCAGTCTGCTAATGTCTGAGAATTAGTTTCTACATAAATTCTGGCAAAAAAGCAAGAGTCAAGACTGGTTTTATGCTAATACCCAAGTATCAGTTGGAAACAGGTCATTTGCTTAAATCAGATTTTTAATAGTCAAGACGAAACTATCAACACAAATCAGAAAACTTCAATCTTCTTCCTCTTACTGAATGTAATTCTGCCCATTTTCACTCCTATATAATTTATCTCAGCTCTCATAGAGATATGAGATTTTAAAGGACATCTACACTGGAAATCCTTACTGCTGAATTAGTAGGAATAAACATAAAGACCTGAGCTAAAGCACCGACCAAAACTCTGATTTTAACAAATCCCGGAATAAATGTCCCATGTAACATAAATATGGATGTGCAGTCTGACTTGCAGATGGGCCTCTCTTTGGACTTTAAAATTTGCAGACACCTTCCTCTTTGCACTGAAATATTACTGTACACAATTTGCACAAACCTACTGCAGGTGCAAAGCAAGGGACCAAGGCACAGCAGAAAAGTCTCAGAGAGTGCTCTGTCACAGTAAATTAAAATTCCACACATAAGTGTATTTAGTAACTTAAATGGAAGGCCTCTAGTACATTAGAGATTACACTGTACTTACAAACATTCACTGTGGAGAGATGCCAGGAAAAAATCCTCTGTCTCTCAAAAGCCATAAACTTTGTGGCACTGGGTTTTTTCCAGTTTTGTTTGCTGGCTGATGAGAATGAGGCAATGTATATACATACTTACCAGTAAGGGATAAATTTCTGAATTCATGTTTTTGAGAAAGAACCCACTGTTGCAGGCTGGCTTTTACTGGAATAGGGCTGCATAAAACAATGCAAACTTTTTCATACACAGTTCAACAACAGATAGGTTAACTAGCACTTTGATTCTAAAGTGTATCCTAAACCAACCCACAAGTAAAGGTCTGCAGCTGCATAAAACTGGAGTCCAATACTTGAGCTTTGATCCGTCAGGAATACTGAGTAAACTAGGCAAGAACGCTTGTGCTCCACAAAGTCCTACAGAGAGACAAAAATCAGTGAAAATTGAAGGCCAAAATAACTGCCTTCTGCTCATGCTTTGTACATATCAAACTCTGTTTATGTAAATTTATCTGTGGGAAACTAATTACTACCATGTCACTCCCCCTCAATTCCACACCTTGCTACAGCTGTTATACTATCCTTACCTCAAGCTTCACTTCCAGAAGTCTAAGACAGGTCACATGCCTAATTTCCAATTAGCTGAACCAATCATTTCACATCAGATGAATCTTTATTCTGCAAAATGTTGCAAATCTTTAACTGGGCTTGAGACTTTGAAAATATGTATATAATTGATTTCTTCAGGATACCATGGAGGGAGAAGTGAAGCAGAAAATGGATTGTTAATACTAGAATATCACCTGCTTAAGACACAACAGGAGGTAGGATTCAGACATAAATCTGCTGGTCCCAGAGCAAAACATAGATCATGTTCAGTAACTTAATGGCTTGTCCATGCAAGCACATTTGTGCCATTGGGATTTTTTTAAGAATGTATATAAGCTGATAAACTGAAATGTGGAGATTAAAAAAAAGGAACAGGATGTCAATTACTTCTATTACTCGCTGAAGACAGTGTATTTCTAATTCAGTCTTCACCATATGTCCTACATATGTGAAAGCAGATGCCAAACTTGAAAT
Organism: Nipponia nippon; assembly: GCF_047370975.1. Classification (NCBI taxonomy): domain Eukaryota; kingdom Metazoa; phylum Chordata; class Aves; order Pelecaniformes; family Threskiornithidae; genus Nipponia; species Nipponia nippon. Next base: position 63,724,594 of record NW_028262290.1, read on the forward strand.
AAAAAAAAAAAAAAAAAAGAAGTAATTGTATTATTCCATTACTTATTCATTAAATATCTTTTCAGGATAGCATAACATTAGAGTTACAAAGTTCTGTCTTTCCTCACACACAAATATTCCACTCTTACAAATCTACTCTATAATCGAATTAAAACTGAAATTTTAAGATCCTTATATACATGTGTAAAAATTAGAACAAAACATGGTGAACACGTTGTATAATTACTATGACAGGTTCTTTTTCTCAAAAACATTCTTTTACTTACCATATCATACAGGTAGCAAACTTGGAATAGAATGATTTAGTTTCAGAGTACCTTACCTCTCTTTTAAGGTTGGGGTTTTTTTAAACTTTTTCATTAGGTACACACAGACACCTCTCTTTGCACATTTCTAACAGGAAAAAAAAATATGGGCAAGTTATAAATCAAGGTGTTATAAAACACATGAGAGAACAATGAACAAAGAACCACTGATAATCACTAATAAGAATACTGACTTTATTAATTATTTCCAGATTTTCCTGAACATCAAGAGGGTTTTTTTCAGCATATTTGTAAAAACATATTTTTTTATCTTTGGTATGGAAGAAATATTGATGATACTGCACTCTGATAAGCTAAGCATTTGCCTTAGCTTGAGGGGTTCAGTGGTGGTGTTTTTTTGTTTAATAGTTGAATACTTTCCAATGCCTGTGGACTAAACTGATTTATGGTATTTCAGTGAATACACAAGACATTAACTAGCTATTACACACACTTCCCTACCTTGCATTTTTTTGGATAAGATTTCATCAAGACAGCTGAATTTAACTTTGTGTATGACTGATTCAGGAGAGGAAAAAATTATCAACATGCATTCCAAGTGGTCTGTATGCAGAACAAAAGTAATCCTACCTACTAATACACGATCAGTATCTGACTCATAGGTGCATTTCCCTTCAAAAGGTTCATCTCTCTTCAAAAGGAGATAAACAGCTTAAACCTAGAAGGAATAACTCCCATTTCAGTGTTCTTTCACGTGTTTAAAAGCCTTACAGTTTTCAACTTTATTGTAAACACTTATACAACTGAAGTAGCATTAATACAAAGTAACATTACTCCTTTTTCATGGACATTTCAAGAGAGGCACAGCATGACAAAGACTCCTAAAAATGATTTAAAATTTGAGGTAAGAAAAGAATAAGCAATGCTTTGAAATTCGGTACAATAGATCTTTCCTCACCACACACAGCTCACTAGTTACCCTTGTTGCCACCATTTCCCATTCTAATTTATGGCAGAAGCAAGAGACAAGAAACAAAGACAGAATTTAACTTTTCATATTAATGTCCTTCCAACCTCTACACACAAGCAGAGATTAAAACCCATTGCTTGTTCTCATTTTAATTTCTTGAAACACTGTTTTATCTGTGCAGTTTCTAATGCAGTTATATTTGAGCTCGGATTTGGTCATCACAACTTAGTGAGTCACTGCGTATCAGCTGAGCTGTAGTAGTATGCCAGACAGGCAGAAGAGCAAATGCTTTTACCTAGATCTCCTTCTAATTGTTTGAATGTATTGGAACACCTGGTAAATACAAGGTAGGCTACTACATGACTGTTGCTGGATGGCAGCTCAATAAGATATACTTAAGATATGCTTAAGATATACAACTTGATCACTTGTCTAGATTCTTAATCTAAAACGTTATTAATCCATTTCAGCTCATGTAGCTGAATACCAAAAAAACAAACACACACCAAAAATACCCCAAAAAAAACCCAGTGCTTGTCTCAAAAAGCAAGCATATGACAAGGAGAACAGTTTCAACAAAATCAAGACCATACCTAAATATCTAATGGATGAATGCAAATCAAAACATGCCTGGTAAATAGAGAGAGAGAGACCAGGCATGAAAAAAAATATCTGTGATGAGGCTATCCACCATACAACTGCTTTCTGTATTCAATCACATGTATCAAAAGCGCATTGGAACAGAAACGCAGCATGCAAGCAGAGCTGGTTCTGTAACAGCAATTGCAAAAAGATGGGAAGAAAAACCAAAACAACTGAAAGGCCAGTTTGATTACTAGTCTACACCACAAAGACTTCAGAAATACATAGCTGCTATTAGTTCCCCACTAAAGGAAGTCAACTGCAGTAAAGAGCAATGACTCCGGAGTGGCAGTGTTAAAATTAAGGACAATTCTTCAGATGATATAAACCAACACAGTTCCAGCTTGAATCAATGGAATATCACATTAAGTGCCCAAGAATATCAATGAATTGTTCATTGAAGACGTTTTCCATTTACAAGTACCTCTTTAAAAAAAAAAGAAAAAGAACAGAGAATGTGGAAGCATTTAGGTACACAGCAGACATCTGGCAAAACAATGACAAATGGCAGGATTAACATTTAGATGCAGTTCTATTAAAAAGACAACTCCTCCACTGTTGGAATAATCTCATAAAAGCCCTTTCATTAAATCACTCTTTCATACTAATTGATGCCTTTTCAATGAAATTTAAACTCATTATGTTAAATGAGCACTATTATATTTGCAATAAAATAAACATAAGTACTGTTTTTATGCTTGCCTACCAGGTAAATCACCCTTTTAAAAATATTACAGTTCTATCTGTTGCAGAGTACTTAAACATGCACATTTAAAAATTGGTGGTGGTTACTCTCTTTTTACTTGGATGAGTTGGTCCCTGAAGCGCACACAAATACAAGTAAAATCTTTAACTTTTTCATTTTTTTTTCCCCACTTACAAGTGCTTATACTTTCTCTCACAGAAATTGTCCTACTACTTGGATAAATGATGCAATTACAACAAAGACATTGTCCTGTCTTCACCATGGACCACTAACAAAATTGTTAAAAGCTGCTGCAAGAAATCCTGAGGCATTAAGAGAAAAATGTGATGCAAGGCTTAGTGTCATGACCAGCTGTGTATTTCGATGGTCAGATTTCAGCTGGTGCCTCCATTTTTCCTGTTTGTTCTAACAATTGCCTTTCATACAGCAAGAATCTTTTATCACAGAGTGGGACATGCAACTCATCCTACCATCTTTTGTACCAGGTATATAAGAAGGGACTTAGCAAAAGATTAGCTGAAGATTTTATCAAAACATGTAGCTTTTTGGAACAGATGATATTTTCTTTCATGAAAAGGGCCAGCGCAGTTACCTAATACCATCCTTTTTCTTTGTGGATGTTCAGTGTATGTCCTCACTTATACAAAGAAAGGAAGATGGCAGCTGAAGAAATGGAAGTTTGAGTGAAGCCACAAGTAACTTTCCAGGTGTGATCATACAGGTGGTAACTCCTGAATTTGCTTCCGCTGTGCAAGTTAAAAGCAACTGTCAGCTGAAACTAAAGCAGTGTACACATGGCATAATACCACAGCAGGTTTAGGTCAATCTCAGGCCTATCTGAAGAGGTAAAAATGGATTCTTAGTCTTCATATCTTCAGAAAGGACAAAGAGTATGGTCCTGTTACTTCAGCGAAGATGTGCGAGAACAGCTCTGCAACAGTTATGTCCATTTTTTAAGATCTCAGAACCACCATTTGCTTGGCTCTGCTGCATATACACATTCTTGTTTGCAACTAGCAGAAATAAGTTAGCAATAGCCTGGGGAAACTCCTCTGTGCCTTGTACCACTTTTTAGGTTGACAGTGTTGCTAAAGACTTACTGTCTTCCTCATTAATTCAGTTAGTAAACTTTCAGGCTACTAGACTGGAGTATTGTGCGTAGGGACAGCACACTCTTGTTTCATTTCAAGTAGTGACACCAGAATTTGCTATAAAACGTTCAATTGTATAAAACGGTCAAATGCTTTAGAAGTTGAAATTGCTTTTTAAAGAAAAGGAAGTACTTTACTTTAAAAAAAAAAAAAAAAAAAAAGGAAATTCAACAAAAATTCAGCTAGAATGAGCAGTGACAGAACTCTTACCATTTTATGGCTGCTGAGTGCCCATCGACTTTGGCAGCTTCACAGCAGGTCAGAGAACATACTTGCACATCTCAAAGGATCAAAGCAGCCAGAATAATTCTACATCTTCGTTTACAGGTTTAGCAGCGAGGCCTGCGACTGAAAGGACTTTGAGATTAAGCTACCATTTCCTTGCTAAAGGTGGTGCCTCAAAATCTAACTTCAGACAAAAGAAAATCTTGAGTGGCCACTTGTCTGTGCAGCATGAATTTCAGTGTCTGTTGTTCTGGCATTCATCACACCCAGTCCACTTGTTTAAAACACTTACACTACTTCAAGGTATCCCAGTCACCATCAGCAGTCAATAAGAAAGGGGACAGAATGCAGCTGATCACGCGTGTTACACTGGCTAACCACCAAACACACAAACGTTTCCGTTTCTTCATTAGGCAAGGTTATACAAATCAAACTCAAATTGAATCAGCCTTAACTTTATTATCTTTGAAAGTTAAATTAAGAAACAACCCTATCACTGTAGTATAGCTCTCCTACTGTCTCTGTAGCATTGAGCACAAGTGCTTCCACATAAACATTGCTTGCATGAACCAATTAATGTACTTAAACAAATAAAGAAAAGAGAGAAATTATTTTTAAGGAAATCACTACCATAATAAAGTCACAGAAGTCAACAATATAGTTGTGCGTTTTTCTTAAGAGTACTGTGAAACTACACAAATTTGCTGTGCTTTGTAACATGCTATGTAATGACACTGGTGTCCCAATATCATCTCATTTTATTTTTTTTTATACAGGGAGTAGAAGATTTGGTCCCACGGTTACTTCAAGGCACCTGAAAGATCAGGCACATACATTCAATTTTTATATGAATACTTATTGTTAGATAAACGGTATCAGATACGCATTGTTTCCAAAACAACTGAATGTTACATACATTCAGTGAGAGCAGATGTCAGCTCAGCTGCGCTGATAATTGGGACACTTATTCATAGGTCAATATATAAGGCAAGTACCTAGGCTCAAATCAGACAGAAGTTTAGAACATGGGAAAACAGAACAAACAGGAATTTAAAGAAATTTCATAATAGACGTTATACATGATTTTCTTAACAAATGCCTTAACTGCCGTATCGTTCAGATCGTGACTTCCTGTCTATCTTTCAAATCCTCTACTAAAATACACTTAAGTGAAGTATTTTCTGAAAAAAAGTATTTCTGCATTTAACAAAATCTATTAAAACATGTTATTTACCAATAACATTCTAACGAATCTGAAGGGAACAGCACACATGCTGTTTTACTACTAGGCATAAAAGTCAATGTTCTCAACAATAGCGTAGCTTACGTAAGGCAAGGCATCTTCACAGTATGTCTCTCACAAGAAGCAATTTGTTAACCATGGTAACAAGTATCTATAAAGAAAAATATTCCTAAAAATAAATGAATTTAATATACCCAGTAGCAGAAACAGACTAACCATGTGATGTTCAATAGAGAAGAAAAATATTCATTTATATCAACATGTCTCTTCAATCCCTCCAATGCCAATTAAAAACAAAATTATGCAATTGCACTTGTTACTGAAAGACTAAAAGGCATAAAACTTGCAGGAACAGTCTTGCTCATTGGTATCAATTTTAAGCATCAAAAGTTTAGTGTGTTTTTTGTATTGTTTGGTTTGTTTTTTTTTTAAAGCAAGGAAATTAGTGACCCAATTAAGTCAGTAATTTGTTCCATACCAGTTATTTACCTTTTTGGTGCTTATATAAAGCACCAAATTGACTATAAAATACTCCTTGGTTTCTTCCAGCCATACGAACTCAACACAGACTTTACCCTCTGAATCTGCATAGTCTGTGGTATAGATATGACCCATGTAGTCATAAAGGCTGGATGCCTTGGAAGACAGTTCCATGTAGACTGGGGCACTGAAACACCAGAAGGGCTTTCCAGTTTCATCCAAGAGAGTAACATCCATCACATAGCAGTCCTACAATCAGAAGCAGAAGAGATTAATTCCCTATGCCATGGCATGGTAAGTAGATCTATCCCTGATTTTAGGAGAAATATCAAGGGTTCAGAGAGCAATTTTTGGTATGAAGGCTAAAAACTCAAAATATAATTAATAGTGCTCCACTGACTACTGCAAAGCAGCAAATACTTATTTAGAGGTTTCCTACAGAAATCAAAATTGCAACCTACAGACATGAAAAACTGTGCTACAGAAGGTAGCACTGCCAACCTAAATCAGACATTATTCCTTGAACATTTTTAAGCCTTTAACATCTGTGTTTCTCAATTATTAGTTACCTTACCATTCAAATAATGACAGTCCTTTCAATACAAACAAGAAACCTAAGTTTAAACTCAGGTGCTAAACTTCTTTGAATGCTGCAGTATTGGCAAAGACACACAAAGAGACCACCCCCAAGGCAGTGTACACACACAACAATTACCCCTATATGCCAGCTATAAATGAAAGGTATACAGCACATTTTGAATGGCTGCAAGCTTCAGTTCCAAAAAAGTTAATACTAATATATCTTTCTGCCCTCCAAATAATTATTCCTTTTAAAAATTCTTGAAAATATTTCTTTAAACACTATGCAATTACATCATTTTATAATGTTGAAGTCAGGATGCCAATTCTTGGGCACCTGCAAACTGATGGTTTCACACGTGCCTTAAAAGCATATGGGTTGTGTGTCATTGTTAATATCATCAGCTGTTACCTATTCTCATGAGTTCTGAATCACTAAATGAATCAGATTATCTTAATTATGGTGTATATATGCATTACTTCCAGGAGCATCATATGCTCCAAAAGCATAAACAAACCAACATCACATATTTCATGCCAAAAAATTAATTTGGAACGCTTTATTTCACTGTACTACATAGTTGTGCTTCCATTGCTTTAACATTTCTTTCACTATTACGGTACTGCAATCAAACAATACAGAGCAGATGGCGCAAACATAAGAGGTAATGCGATACATACAGTTTTCCTAAGTTTGTTACTGTAGAATGCTGAAAGTACAAAACTCAAATCAAATCTGAAGATCATTTAATCACTTATACGAGCTATAAATTTACTTGAAACAAGAAAGAATTACTATTTTCTGGTCTGACACCTTGCATATCAAAGACCAATTATGAAAAGTAAAGCAGGGTGGCCTTGAGTCTTGGGGGTTTTTTATTCCCATGTATTTCCAACTATCTGTACTTCAGCAATTCATTTTTTTACAAAAAAATACCCCTAAGTGCCAAAAAAAGCTTTTTTTTTTTCCCTTAGAGTACTGGACAAAATTCAAATAAATTCAAAGTAGTGGCATGTTCTCCTGCTGTGGCTGATTTTATTTGGCCTTCGCATATTTTAAGAGTTTGAGAGATTTATGTTAAAAGCCGAATTGAATTCTACCCACAGCTATGCGTTGACATGTGCAATCTCTCACCACAAAATGAGGGGTTTAAAAAAAAATATTGATATTATTTATTTTTTCCTAGAAACAAACATTCAGTATAACTTACGCTGTAAGCACACAGGACAGAGCTAAACTAAAGGCTACAGCCATAGCTCTCTGTTTCCTCTGACAGTTATTTCCCAGATTTTTATGTGGTACTCATGATTATTTTCATGGAAGAAAAAATTCTGCCAAGCAGCTGTAAATCATATAGAATCACAGAATGGTTTGGTTTGGAAGGGTCCTTTAAAGATCATCTAAGTCCAACCCCGCTGCCATGGACAGGGACATCTTCCACTAGATCAGGTTGCTCAAAACCCCATCCAACCAGGCCTTGAACATTTCCAGTGATGGGGCATCCACACCTTCTCCGGGCAACCTGTTCCGCTGTCTCACCACCCTCATGGTAAAAAAAAATTTCTTCTTAATGTCCAATTTAAATCTACCCTCTTTCAGTTTAAAACCATTTTCCCTTGTCCTGTCACTACAGGCCTTGGTAAAAAGTCTCCCTCAGTCTTCCTCATAAACCCCCTTTATATATTGAAAGGCCACAGTAAGGCATCCCCGGAGCCTTGATTTTCTGATATCTGCCCAACACGGCAGCAAGACTTCCTACCTCCTATGATATGCTTTTCAAGCAAATGAAGCATATTCTGTAATTATGTGCTAAGATCCCACTCACTTTAAGCATGCAAATAGTTCCAATGAAATTAATGGGATACACACAAAAATAAAATAAAAATAAACTAATTCAAGTCTAAAATTTCTCAGAAGCTTCAAAAAAAGCACCTATTCTGCATTATGGTTCTCAATGAACATTCACAGCAATTAAAGAAAGATGGCAAAAAACTGACTTAAAAGCATTTTCTTGTTAGCTTGAATTCCTTCTAATAACCGACATACATTATTTTTATTAATGCACATATGGGAAGAATTTGTTGTTCTTTTGAAAACAAACACTGAACTCAAAAAAGTTTAGTACAAACTGACAACAAATGCAAGTGAACAAACCTGTCACTATGCAAACAAGGAATTTGAAGAAAAAAAATTGCTATGAGCAATTAGAGAGGAAAGACTGAACGGAAACTGCAGTTCAAGCTTAACTGTAGTTGATGTTCCCAACGGATACTAGTAGGTTACTAAGTTTTAAGATAAATTTTGTATTCCTCATTGCATAGGGAAGCTGGCTGACACTGTAAACCACAAAGCAAGTATGTTAATGTCTATGAGCAAAATATATTATCAAACAGTATTCCATTCCGTGCTTACACAGGATTAGCAAAAAGGACAGTTTTATTAATTTTTACTTTTTTTTCAAAGTGCCAAAATTCAAATCAACTGTTGAACAAAATCATTTTTCAGTAGTGCTTAAGTTACATTTATCAGAATTTTTGGTACTTCTGAAATATCCATGCAGCTGAAGTACATTTAAAAATACATGCTTTCACCACTATTGCAAAATCTACAGAACTACTCTCAATCTTTCTTTAAAATAATTCTTTTAGGAATTTTATACAAGAGAGTGAGTGAGAAGTCCTCTAGAATACAAACAGTTAATCCAGCTGACTCATGCACATGACTCAAGAGCTACGCGCTGGCTGCATGAACGTGGACCGTAGTTTCTGCCTGTGTCCATCGGCATTTTGATATTCTCCAACAGCTCCTAATTTTCATTGCACATACATGCTGCAACAGATCTGCAGAGTATTTCCCTGGGGCTCAAGACTTATTGCCAGGAAAAAAAAATACAAACCAAACAACCAAAAACCCCACAAAAAGCACATCTGCAGTACATTTTTTGTCTAGCATTTCCAAGCAATGCTGGTCAGTCACAGCATCCTGGCCGAGTAGAAAGCACTGGAGTCATCACACATGCGTAATGGGTCTATCACGCAATCTAGACTCTAAGACAGAAATGATAACACTATTTCTCCTCAAAATTCACATAGTTTTTGCAATATTTGAATGGAGTTCTTTTTCTAGTGACACACGCCTTCCACAAAAACCTTTTTTTAAAATTAGCACATTTAGGATGCATAAATATTATTCTATTTTGAGATAAGCATTTCCAGAAACAAAAAATATTTCTCACTGACCTTTACATTGCCTTTAAACACATCTGTTTCCCAGGATAAGCCAACTGTCCCAATAAGAGGCAAGTGCTTCGTATTATCCTTTAAGCTTACAACTGTGAGCCTCAAATATCCATTTTCAATGTCACCTGAAAATATTAACAATATATAACATTATACTAGTACAAATCAAACTAAGCCCAAGTACAGTGTAAATGTTCTCTCTGCTTCTCATGGAGAGAGTTTAGTTTCCTCCCACTCACCCATAAGGAACCCCGACACCAACAGCTAGATATCCAGCACGTTATAGAGAATTTATGTCACAGTTCAGGGCTTTGATTCTGTGATTCACAGTAGAAGGAGCAGCTAAAAAAATCCGGTATATTTGAGTATAAAAATCTGAATGTCACATAAAGGACTTACGCAAAGATGCAAGAAGTAAATTCTGTGTTTAGTATTTCAAATTTCATCCCACCAGCACCTCCATCACTGCCCACTCCCCCAAAGTCAAGTTCAACACACAACGCATGAAATAAATCATGAGATACCTACCCCCCTCTTTTTTCTTTTTTTTTTTTTTTTTTTTTTTTTTAAATCTCTCTGCTCCATATGGTAACTCAAATAACCCTATACAACAGGGTATAAGGATAACTATCAGTCCTCCCTGGAAAGGATATTGCATCATTTAAACTGACAAGCAGTATACCTTGATTTGAATCAAGTTTTTAAGGAATGGATTTGTTCATTTTTTTAAATAGCTTCCCAAAGGCTCACTTCTATTTTTTGACAGAATTATTAAAATTTCTTTGTGATTTTTTTTTTTTTCCCTAAACATAACCATATTTCTTTGGTATGTCTTCCTCTGCTCCCAGAAGAGATTGACTTTTTTTAATTGTTCTTTTTTCCCTTGCTCTTGGAGGAGGAAAGTTAAGCAGGGAGTCCAACAATCTAATTATAATTTAGGGTACATCAAAACAAACAATATCTCTGACTACAAAAAAGAAATATGCATCACATCGCAATGCATGCAGATTTCTTAGCAGGACATCACTTAAGCAAATTTCCTTGAACAAGAGATACTCTCTTAAAAGACCAAATGAAGGCACTAGAAACCTCAAAGGAAAAAAAAAAAAAAAAAAAAAAGGAACAGAACTAAGTATCTAACACTTGCAGGAGACAGATAAGAAGGGAGAGAAGGAATTCCCAGAAAAATACAGCTTGTTAGGATCTAGTAGCAGGCCCTGCACGATAACTGAAGGGGCTTGTAGAGGTTTAAGACACAAGTGGCAAAAGTGAAAAAAAAGAGGGAAGTGTTTTGCCTGTGGTTCTCCTTCAATCAGGCCCAAGTAGCAGCATGAGGCTGAAGACAGAAGAAGCAACATCAGAAAGGCTGGCTTTGAGATAAAATGCTAAAGCCCGTGTGAAGGAGCAGCAAAAGCCTTTGCCTGGTGGCTGCTGAAAGCAGACAGCTGGAGGTGAAGTGATAGAGAAAGAGAGCCCACAGTTCACCACAGAAGCCAGGTACTGTAGGGCCAAGCAACTCCCAAGAGATGCTTGGCCACAAACCAATGCTGGAAAGACACCACTCACAAGCAGGGAGTCCGAAGAACACTTATTGTGTGGAGGAAGCAGCCCAACACATGACGGGACAGAAGCAGCAGGTTTTTCAGCACAGACACTGTCTGGAATAGGAGTGTGAAGACAGTGGAACCAACATGACTATGCCCAGGAAATATTTTATATGGTTGCAGGAAAATGCATCACTCCAGATGGTGATACCCACTATCCTTGCAGTGAAGTCCCAGAGAACTCAATGAGGAAAATGTAACCAGAATTCATATTCAGGATCCAGCTCAAAGTGCAAAAAAGGCTATTAAGTTGATACCTACCCAAATGGTTCAGTTCCAAGCCTCAGTAAATCAAATCCAATGACAAGATTTCATTCAAGATAAAAATATTTTAGATAAATAGTCAAGCTTTACTGAGTGAACATTGAAAGCCCGCATGTAAAATTGAGCTTTTATACAAGAGACTTTAAACATCAGTCAACATGCATTTTTTCCAAAGGACTATTCAGTTATCTGCAATTCAGATTTCAATGGAAGCAGCTATTCCTCTCACTCATTCAAAACAAATGAAAATTTTAATGGAATAAAGACAGATTGGAAAAAAGCATACTGCTAATAAATTAATGAAGCCCAGGACATCACTACTATTGCATGGCATTAATAACATGAACTGCTGCATACTAGATGGGTCACCTGGCTAAGGTGCGAGTTCTAAATCCCCTGTTGCAGTTACTTCTTAACTTTAAGCCAGAACAGAAAGAGGTGACACAGATCGGGAATCTGAAGGCTAATTATTCATGGGTTAGCTAATGCAATCTTTGTAACATTTTTTTTAAATATAAAAGCTCCATTGCAGTCCTCATATCTAGAAGAAAAAGTATGCCTAGAAATAAGCAAGAAGCCGAAGTGCTAAGTACTGAAATCTCCCCTTCCTCATCCCAGTCAGATAAGAAAAGGAAATTAAAGGGCAGAGCAAGCTATGTTAAACATACCAAAGGAAACATAGAGGAAGCAAATTGGACAGGGCTTTCTTCAGCCTGATCTAGAATTTGTTTCATTGTCCCCTTATAATATCTACAGTCCAGAGTTCATGCAAGACACATACAGCAGCAAAGTAGCACTTTAATCAGTATAGGTTACAGGGAACAAATATTTCCAAATAAAGGGAATGCCAATATAGAGAACATATATCACAAAGACAAACCTCAGGGGAAAGAAACAAATAGCCCAATAGTTCAAAGGCACTTATTTTAGCTGAAAGCCAAGTAAGTTTGTTTTGCTAACCAAGCCTTTGCTGCAAGTTGTAATTTGATTGTTATTTTCACAGGGAAGGCTGTGCTTAACACTAATTCTGGTGGCAACCACCAGCCTTACCATGCTGAAATGGTCATTTAAACTTGCAGATCAATCTTCAAGGTCAAGCAAAAACATTTCAAACACACTGTGTGATATTTTACAAACAAATCTTAAAAGCTCTTGAAACACACAAAAAGCACTCCATTACATTTTGCAAGCACAAAAGGAATAGCATTGAAAAGCCAAAGCTTAAGACTACCATATGGCTACAAAGCTATGCTTAAAAAGTTCAAAAACTAGTAAATACATTTCAAGAATGGTTATTAAAAAGCTAGATGTAGTATTCATGGCTTCTATGAGTCACATGAAAAGCCTGTCACAGCTTCCTGAAAACAAGAAAAGTTTTCTAATACATTAAATTCAGTTTGAAAATATTTAGCATATTCACCCTACAGTATCTGTCAACAAGACTATATTACCAATTCTGTTTAAATGGAAGGAAACATAAAATAAAATGCTAAAAACCAGCCAAAACAGAGTTGCAAAACAGCTAGTTACTGCAGTGCAAGTATTAATAACAGGAAAAAAAGATCTGAAGCCATATATACTCCACCTACTTGGTTCAATGAAGTGCAATATAATTTTTTTTGAAAACAGAGCAACAAAATGAAGCACAACATTAATGAACACTAACAAAAAGCAGAGAAAAATAAAACTAAGCATGAACAAAGAAATCAGTTATTTTGCAGAATAACAAATGAGCATTCCCTGGTAGCCTAGAAGCATCTACAGCTTCCTAATGGAAACAAATAAATAAGTAAAACCCCAGTATAATAGCTGACAACTGATCTGTGTCTCAGTTTGTGGAAACTGCCATTAGCATGTCACATCCATAATTTAAAATAAATCTGGATTGGGTAGAGAATTTTAAGTAATAGCAAGATTTCTCACTATGTCGGAGACCCTCCATGCCTCAGAGCCCTCCCAGAGAACGGGACAAAGAGTATCATTAGGACGGAGCCTAAAACCAAAGTGCAAACCGTCAGATACGACCAGCTTGGACAAACCTACGCTGTTGGCCACATTCAGAAACACCATGTTTACCAGAAAGAGCAAAGTGAACAACAAATTACTGTGAAGATATGTGACAGCAGACAGCCATAAGCTGCCTCACTACATCATTTTTGAACACAAATTACAGAGGAAATCAAGCATTTTCCAAAAGAAATTATTGTGCAAGTACATGGAAAGGGCTAGATGACAAATGAATTTATTGCCTGCAGAACCATGGCTTCAGCTGGCTGATGTCCTGAGACAGTGGAATCTAGCGGCTGTCACACAGCTAAAGGACACAAAACCAAAACAGCTCAGAAAACACTGGTGATCATAAAACAGATTCTATAACTAGCAAAGTGAGATGGCATCACAACTGTAGCTCCTGGACAGTTGCTACAATTTGCATAAACATCAGCTTAATCTTTAACAGAAGTAGCTTCTAAGCTGCAAAAAAAGCGATACTAACAAAGAAAAGTGTGCCACATACTGGTTTCTCTTGTACAGCTATATTGCTACAGGCATAAAATTTTCATTTTAGAAAACAAAACATGACATTCACCTAAAAAAAAAAAAAAACAAGCCAAACGAAAACAAAAAACCCAACCCTCTGGCCAATTTACAGAAGAAATTATGGGTTTTGAGGATATAAAGAGGACTCCTGTATTGAACACCTCAGGAGAGATTTGTATTGCTACATGGACAGAATTTCACTGAAGTTTTACCCTTATAGGTATTCCTTTATTTCAAGCTTGGAGCTTTTCAGGAATCTGAAAACATGTACGTTTCAGCTTAAAGGGACTACAACACTCCACACTGTGCACAATGCTATACTCTAAATGACAGTTCTTGGAGTCATCAAATACAAATTAAAAAAAAAAAAAAAGTCATAGGGAAATTTGTTCTAGCATTGCAAAAGCACTCAAGCCTGATAGCAGTGCCCTCTGCTGTCTTAATCAAAACCAGTATTTTCTGAAATCAACAGAAGGCTCCTTAGTACTGTTATGAGAAAAATACTGGGGAGCAATAATTAATTTACAGTATTTAATTGGAATTGTTTAATTTAAAGTTTAATATTTTAATCTGTCTCTGCTGACAGAAAGACAGCTGTGCAGCTGCAGACAGGGTTATGTTTAAGTTAAGTCAAAAGAGAGATCATCCATATATTTCGCAAGAGCCTAGTAGAATTATTAGGTTGGGCTGTACATGAAGAACGAGGATAGCCAATCATGCCTCATTAAAAGAAATGCTAAGAACTGAAAAAAGCAGCACAGTTAAAAACAATCACTGAAATTGTTTATTACACAATGAAAGGATGTCAGAATAGGCAACCTTAAGTTGACCTAAATAAAAGCTATAAATCTTAAAGTTCACGGTATCTTCTACAAATATATTTAAATATTTAATCTGTCAACGCACCTAAAGTATACTTGAGAAGAATTCTACAGAAATAGGTCTCCAAAATGTATGAGGACAAACTCACTTTCCCTTATAGTATACAAGTGGAAGGAACTTCCAAAGCTTTGCCACTGCATTATTAACTCAGCACTGAGCCAAACAAAAATATCCTGACAATCTGCAGAACTTATATCTCAAGCCTGACACTATGTCAATGTAATAGCAGGCAGACTTCATATAGAGCAAGCTTACAACACCACACAACGCACCAAGTAGATGTAAAGAAATCACTCAACGAACAAAAAGATCTTAAAAAATCCATTTCCGTTTCTCCCCTTAAAACAGCGATATTGGATATAAGAGGGAAACCATAACAGCAGGGATCATTTTAAAAAACAGACATTACTGTTCTGTCTCTACCTTTTCTGCAAAAGAGGCTCTTGAATGTTCCACACAGGTAGCTGCAGCTTCCACCGTGCATATCAAGATGTAGATTGTAGTCATGCAGTCCATATTCTGGGTCAACATCATCCAACACAGGTTCATTAGGTGGAAGGGCATATTGACTTTAAAAAAAAAAAAAAAAGAATTAAGCAAGGGGGAATGACTTAATAGAAAGAGATATAGTAAATAGCCCTACACTATCATCTTAGGAGAGGTTATAAGAGGGGAAAAAATTATTATAAGATACAACTTTTCTTCTTTATTAATGCTTTTGAAAATCAAACATCTCTAGTTCATCCTACTTTTTTTTAAGCTGTCCAATACAGTGTCTAACATTTCTAATCAGCTGTCCAGCCTAGCCAAAGGCAGAAAATATGGCAGTCAACTTTAAAAGGTACACTGTTAACTCCAAAATATGGACTGGTTTATGCAAAAAAAAAAAAAAAAAAGCATCAGCTTAACTACAAATCTAAAAGCCAACTAGGTAAAGACTTCTCTGGAATAGCAGTTATTGAATAATTTTGTCTGTGCGTAATCTAAAAGAGAAACTACTCCACACAAATGACCAGAAGAGCCCAAATCCCAGAGGCAACTAAGCAGCTCCTACATAGGATCCTATTTGGTAGTAAGGGAGATGGGGTTAAGTCTTACCTTCTATGTGAAAAGAGCCATACTAAGTTATAGCGGACACATAAGACTACCAGTAGATACAACAGTATCTGAGCAGAAATGAAGGAGTGGGCTGGGCGGGGGAAATAAAACCCCCAAATCATCCTCTAAAGCTAAAAGACTCCATCTTCTTAAACATTTTGCAGTGCATAGACAGGTATTATATTATATACCTCAACATACACATATACACAAATACTTCATAGGAAATCCAGCTAGTTTTGCAATAGGACTGAAAGATAAATGCAGGCACTTTACCAGTTTACTAGAAGTTTTTTTCTCCCCTCTTACGCAGCTAAAAATTATCTTCCTACTTCCTAAAGTGTATCCCTCTTTTCTAGGTCTTTGAGATAGGAAGAGGGAATAAAAAGACTACTTGTGAAAAAGGAGAAAGTATGGGCAGTGTATTTCTAACTTTCTCAATATAGCAAGTACTAGTACACTTGTATGACTAAATTATCTCCTTAATAGCATAACAATGGCAACATTTTAGTATGAAAATACTTCTATAGCTTTGTATATAATTACCATAACTGTTGTTTATATTAAAAAAGAATAGTTAATTACTGCCTAAATATAAACCTCTTACCAGCAGCCAATTTTAACTGTAAAACTCAAAGCTTTATTCAAAAGGTTATCTTTATTACCCACAAAGGAGAAACCAAAACTTACACAGTAGCAGAACCCAAAGTGCTTCTCTCAAGAAGTTGATGACAATGAAGACTCACCATAACAAAAGCAATTTCATTTTTCTCCTGAAAAGTTAATTAAAGTAGATGTATTTTCATCTGGAAATACTTTTTTTTCACAAGGTCTTCCTCAGCATTAAAATTCATAGATAAATGCTGCTGCTTATTACTCTGCCAGTTACTGTAATAATGTTAATAATGGCTTGCTTTAACACTTGGGACTCCTATAACTGCTACTGTCTTTTCACAAGAGTACAGACTATATGCAAAAGATCACAGTATTTCTATATTATGGGGAAAGGGAGGGAAACTAGCTATGCCAGGGCAAAAGTTATCAGCAGCGATCCATGAATTGCACTTCTCTAGCTTCTACTTAGCACTTTAAACCAGATACCTAAAGAGTCAAACAGGCCTTACTCCCAGCTACTAAATACCAAAGCATCAAGCTTATTTTCATATGTAAGGAACTATTTGCAAAGAGGGCTAACATCAATGAGGAATACAGAGCTATTCAATAGAAATACTGAATTTCAAAGGAAAACCCCAGATGTCTTCACCAGATTACGTACTCCTGGGAAAACGATAAGACATACCTTCTAATAGGCCTATATAGCTCAAAGAAAACTTCAGAGCTCAATGTGAGAACTAACAGAGCCAGAGGTATCTATTTACCTGAAGAACAAAGAATGCTAGGATTTCAGCTCATTTTTTTTTTTAAAGAAAAATGCATTTTTAAGTCCTACATTTGCAAACACAAGTCAATAGCAAAATTATTCACTGCCAGCAGTCTACCACTGTACTGAAAAGCAAGCAATTATTGTTTTCATCTCTCTGGCTTACCAATCAGAAAATGACATCCCCTACTCGAACTTTTTCTTTTTTTTTAAGCTACTCCTGTACTTTTGGTGTGCAAAATTACAGCTATAAAAGATGTAATGACAGAGATTTATCAGTCACATAGAGTCTCTCACTCTTTCTCTATCCAAATATCAGAAGGCCCACATAACCTGTCCTTGCTTGTCAAAACTACTAGCATCAACAATTTCGGTTATGCAGCTATGTGTAAAAAAACAAGATGTGTGGCATTTACGATTATTACACCCATCTACATACAGTTAACTGCCTAATGTTACTCTGCCCACATAGAGAATAAGAACAGCTGTTCAGAAAAGTAAGCAGGAGAAATATAGTGCAGTGAAGCACTCAATGCTTAATAACTTTGTGGAACTTAGTTATGATTGAATCATTTCCAGGTGCTGAAAGAGTTGTCTTTCCAAAGGGAAGGGATAACATGCTAGCAAGACCACAGGGACAACACAGGGACACCAATCCACTAAACTGAAGATACAAAAGAAACAGCTGTTCACTTATCAGAGCTTTTCATAGATTGAGACAACCCGTAATACACTCATGCAGGCCAGCCACTGTCAAGTTTTCTAGGAAATGGACACCTTTAAATAAGAGTCAAACAACCATTCCTTCTGTGCTTTTAAACAATTCCTCTGGTGATTGCACACATTTGAGGTAGCAAGAGTTTCCAGCTGGAAATGAGACACAGCTTAGAGCAACTGTTCACAGGCTCCCTGAGGGAAGTTCCTTGCCAGTGCCAAATAATGTAAGTCTACGTCATTAACGTGGCTGGGGGAGGAAGAAAGGGCTGCCACCTCTGAATTCAGTCCAAGAGCAGAACACCTTAGAGAGGCTTCCATAGCACCTAACTGTATGCAACTTCAGGCAGACACCTAGGTCCCAGCATATTCAGTGCAAAGACGCAGATTTCTTTAGAGTAGAAGTCTACTTCAGATGTTCTGCACTGCTCTCTAAAGACATTCATCTCTACACACAGCCTACAGAGACTAATCCCTTAACTTAGACACTTAATACCAAGAACTGAATGTCCCCAAAAGGGCACAATTTACAGTGTTCCTACTGCTGGAGCAGGATACAACTACCTGCTGATGTAGATTAAAGGAAACAACTAGCAAAGTTGCCTTGTGGGAATTCATCACTTTGAGTGATGGGGACAGGGCAAGGCATGAGTCAGGGGGAAGAAGCACATCTCTCCTCAAATTGTTCTATTTAAAATGTCTTTAGGATATCAAACTTTGGCATGTGAAGACTGCAAAATAAATACAATTGAACACAGAAATAAGATCAGTACAGTATCTAATATACTATGACACATAACTCTTCTGGCAGTTAGAGGTGGATTTTTTTGAAAAGTACAGATACTCCTGTGACAGCTCTTTAGAATACAATAAGCCATCAATTAGCTGTCCCTACCTGTATTTTCTGGTTGTTAGTTTATATAAGATCTTTCAAAATCCAAAGGGGGGGGGGGGGACGACACACCTCCCAAAATCCCAAACTACAAGGCAAAAGAATCTGTTTCTTCAAGCCATAATAGTGTTGAATCAAAATGTTATTTTACCTTCCAAAGTCCTACTAAGAGTCCTGGATTCAGACTGAAGAGCTGGACAAGCTTATCAGCACCAACTGCTACACTACTTTCAGTCAGGTTAGCAAGATGGTATTCAGCAATTAAGGAACGTCGACGAGGTCTTTGAAAAGAACATACAGAATGTAGCAACAAGACTATGTCTCCTTATTGATGTAAAAGTTCAGCCTAATTTCATTTTTCACTCTGAAGTCTGACCAACAGCACATGATGAAAACGGTTTTGAAAGCATTCAGCATGCACAGCCCTAAGCTTTACTTCTGAACAACTACAGCTTACTAGCAGGATCTCAATGCCTAAAAAGAAAAGAAACAAAAGCTACCACAGGATGGTCTAATATACTACTTAAAAAAGAAGATAAACTTATATGCTTGCCCAATAGTTCAAAATAGCCACAGAATTACTTTATAATTTGTTTTTAATACTATGTTGGTACTAGATGGAATCACTGAACATTTGTCAGTGTGAAGCAAGCTACTAAGAGGGTTAATTCTTCCTCCACAGAAGCAAAATTCCAAGGAAAGGATCAAACTGTGTATATAATAAATTAAAAGCTTCTGTTAGAGGAAGCTTTCCTTTTTTAGAACATTATCTCTAGATTTTGCCTGTAACTAAAGCAATTTAGCTTCGTAACACCCTTTAACGAAAGTTCATACTTCACAGATGTTCTCATTGGCTAATGATGCATAAAAAAGAGGAGAAAGCGGAGTCTGCGTTACCTATTCAGAATGGAGAAATAACTCTAAAACCATTCGCAGACTTAGGCTCTTATTATATTCAAAACTGTTCCTAGATTTCCCAGTAGTATCACAGTAGCATCACCTACCACTACACACTGCTAGGCAGACAGCAACCAACAGGAACTTCACCGCGTTACCTTGAACTGTAAGACTTGGGGCAGGGATGGGACATCGATCCTTTCCATCTTTAAGTCAATCAGGCTGGTATTTATACAGGGACTTTCCCAAAGTCCCTGCACTAGCTCCTTAAAGTCTTAACATTCTGAGTAGCATTCTGATATTTGTGAAATCATTACCTTCATGTATATTCACAAGCTCTAACAACTTAGGATTCTGTGAAATAAATACACTAACTGCCTGCAAGTTTTCTTTTACTATTTTCTACATATGAATCATCATCTTGGTAAAACAACTACATTTCCCACATAATTTCACTGCAAGACTTGTTTAGCTGACAAAAGGCTTCCCTTGATCTTTTTTAGGCAAATACTTTGCTTCTGCTTGAGGAACCATGTTTTTTGTAGGTGAACAATTCTCTCTCTTCAGAGCTCTACTGCTAGTGGTTTTGTGTAAGAAGCGTGTAGCTGATACTGCATATACTAAAATGACACATAAGACACAGATGTGGAAAACTCCTTGCCAGCAACCAAATACATACCTACCTCAAATACTCACTTTTAATTTAAACATCTTTTCTCAGAATATAATGCCAGAAAAATATTGTACACACTTAAGTTACAAAACAACAGCTATCCTACATTGTGCTGTGGACTATTTTTTTTTCATATGCATGTACTTATATTGTACATGCAGCCAAACACCAAGTTGCCTAAATTCACATACACAACTATCAGATATAAAAAAATAAATGTTAGTAATATAGATTACCTGATTGTAGCCACATAAACATTGATGAACTGTTCCAATCTAAATGTCTCACATTAAATTCTCCTAGATTTACATGTTTGTTTCATGCTCATTTGTTTCTATACCTTAGATTCAGCTTTCCAAGGCAGGACCTATCAGTCTGTATCGTGCATGACAGTAGCTACATTAACCTATGAATTAATGTCATAGCTTGCTGGATTATATCCATTTCTTGCTAAAAAGAAGAGACAGGCACATTATCAACCAGTTACACCAAAACCCCCTCAAAAATCCTATGTTAAAACTCACCCATTCTTGCTGGGAGCTCTGCTTGGGTCAGGAAGCAATGGCGTAACTCCGAATAGTTTTAGGGTTGACAGGATGTCTAAGCATGGCCAATTTGTACTATACCAAAGTATAGTAACAGATGTGTCCTTAAATGATATGTTTGCCTTCTCCATTACATGTTCTTTTCCATTTTTGTCCTTTAGAACAATTATCCAACTCAAGCCAGATACTCTGTTATTTAAGAATTGAGAGGGGACAGGGATGTTTAAAAAAAAAAAAAGATTCTCAAAGTGACAAAACTGAAACTATGCTTCCAACAGAATTTTTAAATTTCTACTAACTGCTACTTATGTTTCTCAGGCTAGGTCATTTATAGGCTATCATCATATCTTCCTATTATGATATACATTTTTATAGCTCTATTTTCATATTCCCCCAGCATTTCCAAAGCCATTAATATTCTGTACAGTGTTCTCAAGTAAACATCTTCTGTCACAAGGCATTGCTTACTTCATAGCTTCTTTGTTTTTACATGGAAGACCTGTATAAGGATCTACAGGTTTAACAAGTCGCATTACTCTAGTTTTGACAGCAGCTATTTGTTTGAAGATGTATTCTTTCTTCCAGTACCCAGGCTTTCTGTCATGTAGTGCAGCACAGCCCCAGGAAACAGTTTCTGTTTGTTCAGACTCCATTTTCCAAATTGTCCTTTTTGGTTGAAAACAACTGGAATAGATTTTCAGCCAGATTCCACTGAAAATAAAAATAGAATAAAGATGAAAACCACATAAATTTCAAGAATAGTTACTTAATTATTCTCATACGCATGTCTCGGCTACCACTGAGCATAACGTTAGCAGAAAAATAAAGGCCTAGATTATCAGCAAACTGGGTTTGATCTAAATCCATGTTTATAGAAGACCAGAAACTGTAGCCTCCTAGGTACTAGTCAAAAAAAATGCAAAGGTACAGCTGTACACTCTTCCCCATTTTGACCTTCCAACACCTCATATGAGGTCAGTTTCCCTGCTGCAAACATGAAGGCTCAGGAACCAAAAGATGCTAGATGTCAGCATTTCTCATGGGCTTACTAGGTTATCTCAAAGAACAAGGAATCTCTAAACACATTTCTTGTTCTGGATTATACATACCAAATGAGACCCACTTATGACTTCCTGCTCTACCACGGGGCAGGGGGGAAGAAAGAAGTTATTCAGTTAATTCTTACAATATGCCAGTAAGTTTGATAAACATCTCAACTATATATACAGAAAATGTTTGACTAGTACTCTAGAAAGTAGGATCATCAGATATTGGGAACTTCCCCCTGGTTTATGCCTCTCAATAGCACACTAGAGCATGTGGCTTTTAAAAAGCCTTTCTTCCCCTTATGCTGCTACTTCACAGACACTCACTACAGCAGATTTAAAAAAAACAAAAACAAAAACAAAAAAACCCAAAACAGTACATATCTGAGAGAAAGCTATCATGAGGAAACAAAGAAAAGGTAAGTATTGTCTGTCTTGCTGAAAATACAGGATACAGGATGAAGCTCAGAAACAGCATAGCCATACTCAGCAACTTAAGTGAAAACCTATTAAGGTTAAGCAGTTACTTTTGAAAATTCCACCCCAAAACAATCATGCATTCTCTTCACACAAAATCAGCTAGTGGAAAAAGTGTTTTAATACCTCTTACTCAACAAAGACAATCTGGACCACTCAAGTTTCTCACACAGATCCAGCTGAAAGTGGGGTGGAAGAAGACAATTAGAATCACATATGTTTGGTGGTGGTACCACTGTCACATCAATCTCTTCTGCACTCTCTTTTGAAAAGCTCAGAGAAGAGATGTCTTTTTGAAAAGATCAAAGACACATGCAACAGGAATGATGGGTTCACCTCTTTCCTGTTAGGAAAAAGATGAGGTCACATTTCTACCCCCCACACCCCAGTATCTCTAGGACAGTTCAGGGAATATTGAGTACAAGAAGTTACAAGAATTCAAACAACAACCTGTGAATAAAGGTTTCCAATAAGTTTTCTAATTTTAAAGTGCCAGCCACACAGTCTACATAACTGCACTAAAGAAAATTAATAGTAACAGAAACTAATTCTCAAGAGAAATTCTCTACCATTTATCAGCAAGATTACCTTTACCAGTCCTCACTTATCCCCAGGCAAACTTACACTAACGTGCTTTGTAATGCATTTTTCCTCTCCTTAAAGCATTAAAGCATTCAAGGACTGCATCCATCCCACACTGCCTCCTACCCATGAAAACCACTCTCACTTCATCAGCTGCTGAGAATAAGTCCCCACATGCCAAGAGCCAGGCTCTTTGTTATTGATGGAAACATACTCAGCAATTTTGCAAAAGCCTTTCAGCCCACTGCTCTGCAGATATATGTACAATTGCCCACTGCCATTTTTTGAGTCAAAGCTGTTTAAAACACACACACACAAAAGCTTCTGTGACTGGTAAAGGGGGGGTTCACAGTCAACATGAGCTTCCAACTTTCCTTTCACCAAAATCTGGGAAGGGGGACATGAAAAACAATGCCATAAGTAAAACAAAGATTTAAGATACCTCAGTTTTGAGACTGGAAAAGACAACCCAGTTATCAGATAGTATAAAACATTCCTGATGGAGGGAGGAAATTCTTATTTAACTCCAAAGCAGCTAAGAATTGCGGGATGATGAAAACAGAGGAGACGTCCTTGACACACCATCATCAGGGGAAATTGAGCTGTGTATCATCCATCTGCTCTTATTCAGCCTAAAAAGTCCAGTAAGATGTCCTCCTATAACTCTCTCGTGTTAACTAGAAACCCCTTTCCAAGACAGACATCCTTTCTTTCATGGGGAGAGATACTCAGCATCTGGCTGCATGATGCTGAAAAGACAGGGGTTAGTAGCAGGCATTTCCTGCATTTTAAAGGTAGAGTCTCAGGCAATGTAATCTGAACGAAGACAGACTTGCCACCAATACCTACCACCCTTCTCTTCACTCTCAGTTACATATTGCTTCTTCCTTTCCCAAACCAGCATTGTACAAGCAGATGAGAAATCAGTTCAAGAAGCTCAAAAATTCAGTCAGGGCAGGGAGGCAGAGGAGAAAAAAAGGGGGACTTGGAATCACAAGTGTTTATGGAGGTATCACCGCCCCTTCATCCTCAACTTCTGAAGAATTCAGGGCAGACAACTCAAAAAGGCATCCAACAGGGAAGCACGAATTTGCCTCTTTCACAGAAGAATACGTGCCACTTCTGCCTCAAAGTCTTAAGTATAATATTCATTTCAAGGCCGCTTATTGGACGTTGTTACAAGAACACAACCCAACCTCTTACTGCTAACTCAAATGCCAGAATCAGACATGCACCATTGTCAGTCATCATTTGACCACAATGGCAAAAAGATCTTCCCCTGTGCTCTGGCTTCTCACTTCCTCTTATACAAGCACTTTCTGCTGGTGATCAAAACCCTCAGGCTTTCAGACAGACCATCTATGTGAGCATCCCACATTGCATCACAGGAAGGCTGGAATAATACCACATGCTGGGACAAGGGGGATCAGAAACATTTCCTTGCCTTCAACAGTCACAATGAAGACATCAGTGCCCAGGAACTGTTAAAGAACAGATATTATTTGAAGAGCCCAAAGACAAAGCACTGCATTAGGCAGCACAGATATATCACAATAAAAGACTGATGGTCCTGTTGCATCCAGGACAGCATCCTGTACATCCAGGACAGCAGAAATATCCTCAAAAAGATACTCTGCCTAAAAACCAAGAACAGATTTGTCAGAGAGATATGCAAGAACTTCAATTAAAACTTCTGTTAATTCACCACAAGATTCAGGGACTCAAGAAGGTCCATGGAAATCCAGCAGGAAGAAGTGACCTGGTTCCACTGAACTAGTCAGTCTCCTAGATAAGGGAAAGTATTTCTTCCTCCAGTCCCATCTGTGCACATACAGTAATCTTTGTCAAGATTAGAAAATGGAAACAGACATTCTTGAGATGGAGAGAGACAAATCAGCTTCCCTTGAACAGCCACAATGATTTTATCCTACCTCACTATCCTGAAGTGGAAAACGCATATTAAGATATAGAATTTGTGTCAACTACACAATTTTTATCTACATGCACCTGCTGACAGCCCGAAAAAATAAATCTGGATTATGGCCTTCCCTTTAAATACATCAGTTCTACACGTGTCAATGCCAATGTTAACCGATTCACTGTACAAGTTCTGGCAAGTAAGTGAGAAATGGATGAATACCAGATGCAGCAACTTCCTATACAGGAAGACGTTTTCTCATTTAAACAACACTAATGCAGCAGAATCCTAGAAAAAAGGGATATCCAGACATCCTAGTTATTGCATACCAACCAGGGTCTCTCGATCCTTCCACAAAATTATAATGATACTGGTAGGAGCAATTTGTGAACTCTCTGTAAGCAATCGCTTACAAAAAAATGTGTCAGTACTCATCTTTGTCCCTTTTGTTTTCACTTAGAAGTCACCAAAATTTGACAGAAAGAGCAACAGATAAAACCCACTAGTGAATCACTTGACTAAATCAAACCCTCTGCAAAAACCTGATAATAGAGCTAAATAAGTAGGACTTCAAAATTATGAAAGCTATGACAATTCTACAAAGCTACTGGCTACACACCACTAAGAACTGCCTGAACCAAAAAGTCTGTGCAGGCACACGTGAATACAAATAAATATATGCAAATTCTACAACAAAATAAATGGTAATAGCAACATTTCAAAACACTGTATGTAGTTTTCACCTCATAACTCCCATTAAACTTAACAGGGCTTGCACAGCTAGAATTCCATATAGCACGTTCTACTGTGAGCTATGCAGTACATTTTCAGAAGAGTAATTGCCAGTAGGTACATGCATCAGTGCTCTGGCATCAGTGAAACCAAGTTAGAAAGATTCATAACTCAGGTAAACTCAACTGCTGCACAATTAAGACTAGCACTTATGCCTCCCTCTTCCTTACTTGTCATTGGCCAGATGATAGAAGTGCTTATTCACACAACCAACACACAACAGGGACACAGCATCCAAATAGGAAAAGATCTTCATCAGCATTTCTGATGGCATGCTAGAAAACAAGAGAAAGCGAAATACTGTTAGACTTGCCTGCAAACTCCAGAAATGACAACGGCAAAGAATTTAATCCCAAGCCAGAGCAAAACAAAGGAGATACAAGCTGGTAGTTTCTAAATACACAAATCAAAACTCACCTGAAGAGTTAATTTGCAGAGTTTGCGTTCTGATATGTCTCTCTGATGAAAACATTTGCTTAAAACAATTCACAACCTATTCAAGTGTCACAGCACAATTACATGAAAAGTTATGGGTTTGCATTTTCATTAAACTTTGTTAACTTTCACCCAGTTTGACACGAAACTATCTCATTCAACTTCAGTTTCTCACTGCTTGTACCATGATTTTAACACTTAGTCCATAACCACCAGCATTTACCAGAACTGTGCACACTCATTCTCCTCCTGACTGTGGTGTCAGGTCTCAGGATGCACCAGGACAGAAATGTCCTAGTCAAACAGTGAGATCATGCTCTACCTCATCAAAATCTTCAAACCATGTGTGCTCAGGGGTCTCATGCAGTTTTCATTTATATCAACAGAAAGATGTGAACTTCAAAATAAGAGCTGAGCGGCATCTTGAGAACATTAATGTTTCTGTGCATCTGTAAGGCTGCCTGAAATGCAGGTGCCAGCCTAAGTACAACAACCACAACATAAGCTGGAGATGAGTCACCATGATTTTTGCATTAACAGACAGAAACCTCATACCCTTCGAGTAGTATCTGGTAACTGCACAAAGTTATAAAAAGATGTATTTTATACTCTAACTTTTTGGAGCATGAGAGTATGGTAACATCAAAATCACCGCTGAAAATACAAGCTGCTTTGAAAGTCAACACCTCAGCGGTGTCTCTTGTCCATTTACTACTGTGTCATTTACAACAGTTGCTGATTTATAATACTTTATTCCAGAAGCATATAGCTTTCAAGCATAGAATGATAATAATGCCAATACTCCAAGGTTTGTAATAAAACTCAGAATCTTAGTTGCACTAACATAGAGGCGACCATGCCAAAACTGGCACAGTTACTATGTGAAATAACTCAAACACTGTGAGCCCAAAGCAGTTTGTGCATTTATTCCAGAGAGAATTTAGAAATGATCCCCTAAAAAGCTGCAAATAAGCTAAAATAATAGGCTTGATCTAGAATTCTCAACAGCAGTTTTTACAACCATATTATTTTTTCTTTGAAGGAAGCTGACAGAAAGGAAATTTTTTTTCTTTTTCTCGTCTTTCACACCAAACTAACAACATAAGGGATTAAACTGGACATACAATGGAAAACAGAAATGACTACACAGGAAGCTACAAAATGTATAAAACAAAGAAAATGAATTAATCTTTCATGTAACATGTTCTTAGATGTTTTTTGTAGAAACGTAACTAATTTTCAAAAAGAACACAACTTACAATTACATTGAAAGTGCCCTTTCACCGTCAAACGGGGAGGGAAACATTTACATCGCAGCAAGTATGCAGCAGCCTCCCCCCTCATCCCACTCCACCATCTACATCCACAGCCTCTCTATACAAAGCAACAAGCATCAAGAGAACATCAGAAGTTAAATTCCAAACTGGCTTTTATGAAAGTAATACAATAACAATTTTTATTCTCAAGGAACAACACAGCCCATGATTTGCAAAGGAGATGCTGAAGGCTTCATAGGACTTGGAAAACCTACATACTTCGTATGAACTTAGAAAAGGAAGTGAGGGAGAACCATGCCAGAACACATTAGAAGGTCAACATAGGATCACAAAGTAAGCCAGGAAAGCAAATCTTTTCTGTTCAGCTCAGAATATCTGACATAGAAATCCCCAAGGTATGAAAATCATAACTGTAAGCAGTCAAAAGATGGCTTATAGTCTGCAAGGGGTCTTCCACTCTTAAACTAAAGGCATACTCACCTCTCAATGCACAAATTAGGTTTCGGTTTTATGGAAGGTGTCAAATGGAGACTCTTAATTCCAGAATTTACAGTTTCAGAACATTCCCCAGGCCTGGCAGCAAAACTCCTTGACCTATTTCTAAAAAAGAAAAGCTGCTAGGAGTCATATCATCACAAAATGAAGAAATATGCCTATCAGGCACACCTAGACACCACATCTCAACCGAGACAGGATTCAGGGAATACACCACATGGTAACTCATTATTATCAGTTCACAAATTTGAACAATTATCACCAAGTTTAAATACCTGAGATCAGGTATTAAACCTCATTATTTAAACTCATAGGTGTCTCTCCTATGATTAATCTCTCACAGCAGTCAGAAGGGAATAGTGCCGCACCACCAAATCGGTTTGAATCTGGTAGAGATCTATTAATGTCAGACAGCTGCACCACTGTGGCCACCATAATCAAGCTCCAGACAGGCCCCTGCAGTAAGTCAAACTCACTGATTAATCTTCTATTTTGCAACATTACCCCAGAGAGGTTTTTGAGGTTTAACTTTGCTAAGCTATTAAAAAATATCAAATAAAACAAAACCTTGAAACTTTCTCAAAAACTGACAAAGCTCAACAAGAATTCCCTTGACTACACAACAGAATCATATTTGAAACAAAGTTATGGTCTCATTTCAGATTCTCCCCTTCTAAAATACTCACAACTCAGAGATAAGTGTTAGTTCAACAGGCAAGATAGGTATCAATGTTTGTATTGCTCATTAACACATAAAAATTTGGACAGAAATTACTTTCTTTTACTAGAGAAAGCAACTTTGCATATTTCTAAACACAAATAAATTCTTACAATCCAACTGGCCACACATTTTTTCCAAGATTTCTGATAGTAGAGAACTTTGTAAGCAAATACTATCATTAAACCGCATAGAAATATTCAGGCGGAGTTTCAGTCTTAATCAAATCCTTACAATTCATACCCACTGATGCCACAGAGCAGGCAGAACTCCCCGTATACTCTCTTAGTGATGGTTTGTACTGACAGCTGACTTTCCAACACCTGGTCAATCCAACTCTGGATTTGTAAGCAACCAATCGATGTTGGGGGGGAAAAAAAAATCCAATTTTGAAGTACATGGGTACCAGGTACATTTAATACATGCTGTTCTTGATTTAAGACTGGTTTATGCTCAAAGAAAAATAAAAGTCGGAACAAAAAAACAACTCTGCCCTACATCGTCAACTGTGCTATGTAAAAAAAGTCCCTGAACTTTTATGGGAATGGTTATAAGCATAGCACAAAAAGACATGCACATTTCAGCTTGGGTGCCAATCTCTTAACAGACTAACAAAATTAACAACTACAAAAAAGTACCTATATATCAAATACACCCTGAAAGTCAAGAAAATATTTTACTCGTGCATCATTATCAAGAAGTACACTTAGGTGATGAGATTAGGCTGTAACAAACTGCATTTTTCAAAAGCCATTAAAGGGACTTCGAGACACAAGCCCTGTTGAACAGCAGCAGAACTACCACTTCTATATCTTTCTGGGCAGCACGTCCCAGGCTATTCTGCCCTGTGTCTGTGCTGAAGGCACAAAGGTACCTAGTTTGGACATACCCCACAGTGACATACCTGCACACACTCCAGGTACAGGAGTAATTCACATCAGGAGCTGGATCCTGAATTTTGCAACACACTTTACCTGGTACAAGATAAGCTGCATTACCTATATTCAGTCCTTCTTGCTCTCTTTTTAACCACTCCTTGCATCCCCCTCTTCTTCACCCCAGGAAGGAATTTCTGAAGTAAGAAAAACGTTGCCTACACATGCCTTGAAAACTTCAACATATCTACCACTTTTGTAAGCTTCATTTCAAAAAAGTACTTAATTTTTGCATCTTCCAAAATAAAAATATTCTCAAAGTATAAAGAAACAACAGCATATCCATTGCATAAACTATTTTTCAAGTATTGTGTGTGCCAAGATTTGACATTAGTATTAACAAAATGCTTTTACACCGCATTGACAAAGCTTGCCTGCCCAAGTTAAAAATCTATGACAGCTGTTACTCCCCCTCCTGAGAGACTTCTAGTAACAACTGAGATGCTCTTGCTTAGAGGCACAACCACCTCAACTGCTATTTCATTAGCTTTTAATTTGTGGGACTCAGTTTTGTACCAGTATTTTCACTTCCATACCCTGTAGTACTTGCAGTGTGACTATTGTTTTTTTGCTGGCCAGGGAACAAGTCTATTTCAAAGAATGTATAGAAAGTTGTAAGTAGTGACAAAACCTGTCTCATTCTCCAAATGTTAAAGCATACCAGAAATGACAGTAATGTTTGGACATCTGTTTTTTTTTCCTCAGCTAACAATTCCAAAGTCTTTTTAAAAGGTGGGTATTGGCCATTCCATTTACAGGTTAAAAAAAACAAAAAAAACGGGGGGAATGAAACAGCTATGAAATGCAAGGTTGTACAAATGGGTTAGCAGAAAAACCTGCCTTCTCAACTTCGCTTCTAAGATTGGTGCTTTGAACTTTTGGAAGCTGAACTTGTACTATGAGAACTAAGCTAATCACACCTTCCACAATGCAATCCTCCCATTTATTACAAAGGCCTTACTACCCTGACCATACATACATTAGCCACTAAGCTAGCTAGTGCTTTGTAGACGAGCTACTGCTTATTACACTATCTCCTCTAAGCTCAAACACATACCCAAGCTTAACCCACTACCAAGACAGAAAACAGTGCGTTAAACCTAGGCCTTCCGTACACCTGGAAATGCTTGTGTTTCCCTACAAAGACACCCCCCTCCATAGGGCCAAGGGGAGGGAGAGGAGAGCACCGTGACCGTGAGGAGCAGACCCGAGCTGTGGCAACTTCAGAGTCGGAAACCAGAGCCGTGAGGCGGGTGGAAGGGGTCTCCCAGAAAAGCAATGGGAGTCAAGGGGAAACAACAAGCCACCCCCCACGGAGAAGGCGACAGAGGACGAGCAGGCAGCTCTGGGGCGACAGAGCCCTGCTCCCCGCTCGACGCCCCCGGGCGGCCCCTCCTCAGGCCGGGCAGGGAGACCGTTACCTGGGCCCGGCGGCCCGAGAGGCGGCGACAGCAGCCGGGGTAAAAGGCCGCGACCGCCCGACCTCGGCGGCACCAGGGAAAGCCGCCACACCGGCTGCTGGCGCCGCGCCGCGGCCGTGCTGCCGCAGGGCCCTGCCGCGGCCCGTCGCCATGGCCAGCTCCCACTGTGCGGCAGCGGCTCCGCCTCCGGGGGGCGGGTGGGGAGGGCGCCGCCGCCTCCCACGAGGCCGCGGGGCGGCACCGCGCCCAGCCCGGGGGAGGCGGCGCCCGGCAGCGCTGCCCCGGGGCAGCAGGCAGGCAGCGGGAGGCACCGCGCCCTCCTGCCCGCGGGGAAGGCAGCCTGCGGGAACTCGTGTTAGCACCTAAGAAGTTTAATTGTAGAGAAGGGACACCGCCTCCCCCGGGAGCTTCCAGTCGGCGCCGGATACGCCAGCGGGGTGGACCCGGGTTAGGACGGCCCCGGAGGATGAGCGCTGCACCTTGCCGCGCCCGCCCCGGCGGCGTTGGGTTCCCAAGCAGTCCGGCGTGGGGCACGCGGACAGCGTTAATACCGCGGCAGGACCCCCGGCAGGCGGCCTGTCAGCTTCCCCGCCCTCCCCCGCCCCACAGCGAGCTCCGCGCCGGTGCGCCGTTCCCCGGGAAGCCGGAGCACGGTCCTCTCAGGTGTTCTGCTCTCCCTTCGCGGAAACGTCAACTGCATGGCTTTTGCGCACCTATGCGTGCGAGATCAAAAAACAACTTGAAAAATAAAAACAGCTTAATAAGGGTGACCGGGACCGCAGGCGCACGACGCCGCGAGCAGCCCCCGCCGTTTAACGGCCGGTGGGTCCCCGCCCCGCGAGGGCGGGCGGGCTGTGAGGCGCTGGGCACGGCGGTCGCTGTAGTGATCTTGCCGGGAGCCGGTCCTAGCGGCGGGCGCAAGAGGGAGCCGGTTCAAACTACCGCTCCCAGGGGCCGCTGCTGCTTTCTTCCCCCCCCACCCCCACGATTTCCGCCGGGGCAACGGCGAGGGGCGGCTGTCGGCGGGTAAAGGGTAATGGGGGCTTCTGGCCTGAAGCAGTGGCCGCAGAGGCGCGCTCAGGGCGGGAGGCTGCGCTGACTCTCCCCCGAGGGCTCCCCCGGGACAAAGGGTGGCGGTGGCGAGAGGCAGAAACTTCCCGTTTAGCTCGGCTGCCGCCGCCGTACTTCCGTGAGGGCGCCTGGGGGCCGCGGCCCGGCATGCTGCCCGCCTCCCTTGCGCGGGCGGGGCAGCGCGGCGAGGGGCTGCGGGTCGTCCTGGGGAGGTGGCTGCTCGCTCCCCCCGGCTGGTCGCTGGCGGGGCTGGGGCCGGGGCCGGGACCGGGGCACTGCCTGAGGTGGCGGCACCAGCCCGCCTCGCTGCTCCGGGCCGCCCGGCAGAGCATCGGGACGCAAGCCGGGGGGCTGAGAGCTGAAAAACCTGGCGATAATAGCAAGCATGTGTCCGTGCAGAGGGGTGGGAAAGAAGAAACTCGGCTGTCGGCTGCTCAGAGAGGTAAGCCGGGCTGTAGGCACTCGTGAGTGCAATGCTGAGCGCTGCTCAGACAGGCTGGCACGGGGAAAGTTACTGCTGCAGCGGAGATTTGAGAGCCCCAAAACTCGGGAATTAGAAAAAACCCACAATTGTCGGAAAACCAACAGGCCCTTTTCTATTCATATCCTCTTGTTTGCAGCAGTTGATACATTTCAGTGTACGTATTGCACAAACAGAACGGAAATTCTGTGGCTTCGTCCAAGCAGCTTGTTGATTTGGTGTTTAGGTCACATCAGGGATAAGATGTAGTAGCCTCTCATTTCCCTTTTCAAAAGGAAAACCCGCCACACACAACCCGTCTCGATGCTGTTAAAACAAGTTTACTTCCAGCAAAATTGTCAAAGCTCTACATGTGGTACTAGTTTCTTTATAGGATGGCTATCACTTTGGTTGGTCTCATTCACTTCAGTGAAAAGTGATTACTATGTAATTAGCCTCAGAAACTGTAAGTGCTTTGAAAGGCTTTATGAAAAACATCCTCAACTGATTAGAAGGCTGCAGGGAAAATGGTTATTAAAGTTTTCTCGGTAACTTGTACTTCACTGAAAGGCACACGTTATCA
Source organism: Nipponia nippon (assembly GCF_047370975.1). Taxonomy (NCBI): domain Eukaryota; kingdom Metazoa; phylum Chordata; class Aves; order Pelecaniformes; family Threskiornithidae; genus Nipponia; species Nipponia nippon. Next base: position 63,757,794 of record NW_028262290.1, read on the forward strand.
CTTAAATCAGTAGTCTTTCCAAGTTCTCAAAAATATTTTGTAACAGAGAATCTCATACGACTTTTTTGGAGTGTATACTGACACTTTTACTAGTACATTAGATCAAAACCAACACATAAAAACTAATCAGATAAACTGCAGTTAACAGTCTCAACAAATAAAATACGTATTTTGGTCTCCTATCCCTCCTTTTTATTGTTCAATTGATTGAGAATTCATAAAATCAGTTATTTTCAGTCAGTGTGTGCAATTTATAAGCTTACACTTTTTTATTTTTACTTCTCCCTTTCTCTGTGTAAGTATTGCAATGATTGTGGGTTTATATGATAGCTTGAATACTGCAGTGCTAGATACCTCATTAGTTCTTAAAAAAACCCTAGCTGTCATGTACACGAAAAGTAGCAGTAAATGCTGTTCTGAGTCTTGAAAACATCTAGTAGGAAAACAGAAAATAATAAGGCTTAATACAGAGATAAATATATGCCCTGCACAACATAAGAGACATTCCATGGTCTCTTTCTTTTAGTGATGAGGCATTATGGAAGCTGTTGTTCGAATTTTTTCTTCTGCCAAAATGTTATTTGAGCTGCAGACTAATAGAAGAACATTTATGTAAGAAAGCTATGCAAGTCTTACTGTCCAAGATTGTAACTCCTGCATTGTTTTCTGTTTATTTCAGTGAAAGAAGCTGGAAGAGACTTTACCTATTTTATTGTGGTGCTTGTTGGAATTGGTGTTACAGGTTATTTTTAAAAATTACATTGTTTATCAGAAGACACTTTTCATTAATTCCATCTGATTTGATTAGTTTTCATTCCATTTGCTGTTGTTTCTGTTACAGGTGGTTTGTTCTATGTGATTTTTAAAGAGCTATTCTCTTCTTCTAGTCCAAGTAAGATCTACGGAGACGCCTTGGAGAAATGCAGATCTCACCCTGAGGTTGGTTTTTGAATCTTAGTCCTAAGTTTGTTTCTCAGTAGTTACTGTCTCTCTTTGAGTTGAAAGTTTGCACAAGGGGTCTCACAAGCAAAGCTTCAGGAAGATGCACACGGTGCTTAGCAGGCAAACACCAGCAGATCTGCCTGTGCTTTTAGCTGGCCAGAGGTGGGTCAGCTCCAGATTGGAGCCTATATCAGGACAAGTTAATGCAAGCGCTGAGCCAGAGTGAATTAGCCTGCTAAAAGCCAAGTTAAGTGAATGTACCACAGCACAACAACTGATGCGACAAGAGTGTCTGCCCTTTCAGAGCGTGTGCTCGTGTCTCCGTACAGAAAGTCTTATAGACATACCTGAGTGCCTACTAAATGTAGTACTTAAGGAGTTCTGCTGGTCAGGGAGGCAAATGGTCCCACTTAAGTTTTGTAGATCTGGCCTGCTGCCTTTCCTCAGCACAGTTTTTCTGTTGTAACACTTCACTAGGGTTCTGTCATTCTGCGAAGCACCGCATAAGGCTAAGTGCCGGGTCCTGCACTTCGGTCACAACAACCCCATGCAACGCTACAGGCTGGGGGAGGAGTGGCTGGAGAGGTGTCTGGCGGAAAAGGACCTGGGGGTGTTGGTTGACAGCTGCCTAAACATGAGCCAGCAGTGTGCCCAGGTGGCCAAGAGGGCCAATGGCATCCTGGCCTGTATCAGGAATAGTGTGGCCAGCAGGACCAGGGAGGTGATAGTGCCCCTGTACTTGGCACTGGTGAGGCCGCACCTCGAGTACTGTGTCCAGTTTTGGGCCCCTCACTACAAGAAGGACATCCAGGTGCTGGAGCATGTCCAAAGAAGGGCAACGAAGCTGGTGAAGGGTCTACAGCACATGTCTTATGAGGAGCGGCTGAGGGAACTGGGGTTGTTTAGTCTGGAGAAGAGGAGGCTGAGGGGAGACCTTATTGCTCTCTACAACTACCTGAAAGGAGGTTGTAGCGAGGTGGGGGTCGGTCTCTTCTCCTTAGTAACAAGTGATAGAACGAGAGGAAACGGCCTCAAGCTGCGCCAGGGGAGGTTGGGTATTAGGAAAAACTTCTTCACCAAAAGGGTGGTCAAGCATTGGAACAGGCTGCCCGGGGAAGTGGTTGAGTCTCCATCCCTGGAGGTATTTAAAGAACGGATAGATACAGTGCTTGAAGACATGGTATAGATGGACTTGGCAGTGCTAGGTTAACGGTTGGACTCGATGATCTTAAGGGTCTTTTCCAACCTTGACAATTCTATGATTCTATAAGTATCCAGGAATTTAAATTCTTCGTTTGAAACGTGGTTAGCCTTCCTGTGGCTAACAGGAAGAGAGAAAGAGAACAGTCATGTGATCACACAGTCACATAAGGTAGCTAGATGTAAACAAAAATCAGTCTAAAACTAGATTTTAAAAACCACTGCTTCAGGCAAAACAAGAAATGCATGGAATAGCTTTCAAACAAGATTGCCACAGATGACTCTGAGGATAACCTAGAAATGAAGTGACAAGTTGTCACTAGAATAAAAATGAAGACTGCTTTGGAAAAGTTTGTAGAATTAAAACTTCTCTCCAGTGCTTGTACAGTAAAAATCACCCTTCCTTTCTAACCAACTTCAAAGTAAGTTTAAAACTAGGTTAATTTGGTCTGGCTTTATAGATCTGAAAAAAAAAAAAAAAAAAAGGCATTGAATTTCTTAAACAGTAGTGTTTTTTAGATGATGTAAAGGGGAACACATTTGCATTTTAAACTTTGAAACATATTCTTTTGGAGGAGATATGACTAAATATTTCATGTTTTTTTTCCTTTTTACACAAAATGTCAGTAAAGTAGAAAATATACAGTAAGACGAGAGATTAAAATGTCGTAATCTCAGAGGACAGTACAAATGGAACATATTAGTAGGATTTTAATATGTGACTGTAAAAGAAAAGCACTGAAATACAGAGGAATTTTCCTTACACTGTTTTCTTTCATAAACTCTTCTAATCTTGAGAGATCAGGCTCACAAGGGACATTTTGTTGAAAGAAGATGCATTCACAGCATTCACAGGGGTGTGAGCTGATACTGTTTGAATGTGATACCTTCTGACAACTCAAACCTCTTTTCTCTTGTAGATAATTGGTGTTTTTGGTGAATCTATTAAAGGTTATGGGGAGGCAACAAGAAGAGGAAGACGACAGTTTGTCAGGTGCCCTTTGGTGTTTGCCCCATATAGATATTAGTTTTCACACAGCAAGGACATTTTGGGTCACATCATAGCAAGTTCGATCTAGATTAATGAACTGTGTGACGTACCCTGTCACTTTTGAGTGAAAATCAAAGCAGTTTTTTGCAATACCTCTTGTGTGGCACATACCACTAAGTACAGTGCACATACAATATAAAATGGCAATTCTGAGTGCCTCAAAATAAGCAATGGTCAGCACGGTAAACATAGAGCTGGTGTCTCCAAAAAATAGGACGAGTCTGAAGAGAGTGGTACAGAGGCCTAAGCATGCATCTGGGGAGCAGTGATGTGACTGAAGTTTACAGTCTGAAAACCCCCAAATAAGAGTAAAATTGTTCTTTGAGAGTTTTTTTCTCCTTTTGAAGCAGTAGTTCTTATCTGGCCAGAAAGAGCAGGAGGTGCTAACTTTCAGACTTTCAAGAATCCAGCTTGCTCTGTTTAAAGCTAGGCCGGGTCTGACTGTACATGTTGTCGTCACTGCAGTGACTATTGTCCCGAGCTGATACACAGTATTGACTGCCCATTTCTTACATTGCTTTTTGGTACTTGAGGCCACATCTCTACTGTGTATTTAACAGAACATCTCTCACCTAAACCTTTCATGAGTGTGTCTATTTATTAATCTCCTTTTAAGGGAAACAACAGAACTAATTCTTACAAAATGTAAATCCTCCCTGCACTATAACCCAATAGGGGCTTTGTCTTTATTGGGTTCTTTGACTTGAATTTATTCAAGGAGATTTCACATAGGATGGGACACATAAGCCCAGATATACAACTTGAACCATGAAATTGAGAATTTTTTTTCCAGAGGAAGGTGGTTTTTACTGGTGGAAGTTTATCTTCTCACCAGACTGTGAAGAAGTGTTTAAAGTGGAGCTGCTAAACCAAAAGCATATGCACAAACGTTTCAAGCATCTGTCTGTAAAACAAACTATGTAAATAAGTAAATGTACTATAGCTTTCCTAGTATTCAATTTCCATCATTTTGAAAGTCTAGTATTTTAAATACATTTTTTGAGCTGAGGACTTTGCACGATGGTAGCATTTGTGTCTGCAATATAAGGATGACCGTAAATGTCTCAAAAATGTACAGATTTTTTTTGTGTATGAACACCTTGAATGTGAAGTTACTGTGGTTCATTTGTCTTTATTATCTGTAACCCATCAGGTCACCTTAAACTGTATTGGAAGTTTAATTCACAGTGTGTATCTGGGCATGACTGATGGAAATAAGAGCTTGGTAGCATGCAGCAGTTAGTAATTTCAGTCGGAAACATAAACTGGCACCAGAACTCTAGTTTGACCATTGGTTTCTGGAAGTGGTTGCCTTGAGAGTGACATGACCTTTCTATTTATCTAATATTTGAGCATAACCTAACTCCAGTCTAAATATCAGCATTTAGGTTGGAGATCTTATATCAGTGCCAAAGTTACACAACTTCAGTAGCACAAAATTATTGCAAAATAAGTAAAGCTATATGGTAAACTGTTTGTTTTGATGTGATTTAACCAACCTGATAAGTTGACAAAACATTCTTTGTGTGTTTTGGCTTCGTAGCTTAGTTTAAGTGCCTAAAAAAACCCTGGCTGTCTTGGTGGTGTGGGTGTTCCTTTCTAGATGTCAGGCTCTGAATCTGGGGGTTCTTTAGAATAAATACAAGGAAATTCCAGAATTTTCAGCCATTGGATTGCTGTTGAGTTTTGAGGGGAGGACTGGGGTGAGGACATTTAAGCACTTCATCTGTTAATCCTCAACTGCTAATTAGTTCGTTCTTCTAACTCCACTACTCCTTATATGCTTGCAATAAAGCTTGGGAAGAGTAGTAGAGAAGGAACCCATAGTGGCGGAAGGACTGCATCAGAATACACTTTCTCACAAAATAGTTAAGCAGCTCCTCTAAATAAGAAGTTTAAATTTGTGTCCTTGCTGGGTGGGTTGGGTTTTTTGTTTTGTTTTCTTTTGCTGTTTTTAGTCACATTGAATACGTAAAGGATGGACTGAAACATATGCGTTTGAAGTTCTATATTGAGGGCTCTGAACCAGGGAAGAAGGGGACAGTCCATGTGGAAGTCAAAGAGGTATGTACAATTGCTTGATATAGCTGACAATCTTAATCTTGAATTTAAACTACCGCAGAGAGAAAAACAGAGCCTGAAATTATTTTCCTTACAGAATCCTGAGAGAGGAAGATTTGAGGTCCGCTACATATTTGTGGATGTTGACACCTATCCTAGAAGAACCATTGTCATAGAAGACAACAGATAGCCAATGATTAAAGTTGCCGCCTCATCTTATTGAATATTGGATGATGCTGGTGTAGCCAGTCTACGCATGAATTGTTTGGTGTTCTCAGTTGTATGTTGCAGCTTTGGGATTGTTACAGGACGTAACCTCTCAGGGCCTACATTGAGGTCTTCCGGAATAACAGATACAGGATTTGAAGTGAAGCCAATGAAAAATAGCAGAGCCATCACTTATGGAAAATACTTTTGACATAGGAAAATAATGGCTCATAATAAACAGTTTAATGCTGGATAATACTTCTACACACCCAAAAACTGAGTCTTCCAAGATTTTAGGTTTGGATGGGGAGCCTTTTGTCTTTCTTTGCTTGGATTTCCCACTTACCACTTTCTTTATTGCAGTGCTATTTTAAGTGTAGACAAACTCACTGTTTTCATTCTGGATGCCTTTGTGTAGATAAGGAGGTAAAATAAGAATGTATGTTAGTGATGCAAAGGGGATCTAGCCCAAAGGCATGTAAGAATATGGATTGCGAAGACACACATCCATGGCAAATGACCGAAGATAAAGACTTCAATATTGGTGCATTCTAAATAGATTAACAGCACACAGAACAGCAGTACTCTCTGCCCCTTCCAACGTTTGCCGTACTGCTCCGCTAATTAATGACGGTGTTGTAGCTGCTCAGCACTGCCCACAGTTTTTGCATTAACTAATCTATATCTTCTGGGAATCAGATTCATACAGGTTTACCCAAACTCAAAAGCTCAACTCATGACCACATTTCTCACCTGGGTTTCTTCTGTAGTGCAACATGGCAGATAGCAAGCATAACCCTGTGTGTTAATAATCAGACTCAGTTGTGCCCATCTGTCAAGCAGCACCAACCAAAAAATTTCAAGCCTTGGCTTCTTACATTTAACCACTTTCTTAAGCACCAACTAATGCGTTTTTCTGTAGTTACCTATCATGTTATGAGCTTTTTAGTTCGCTTTTTCCTGCGTAAAGCACATACTGATGTTCAGTTATCAGCCTGTATTATGAGTTGTATTATGAGCCTGTATTATGAGAATGGTACATTCAGACTGTAGAAACCATTTTTAATAGTAAAGGGTATAGGTATGGCAAAAAGGCCAGCTGTTAGGTTTACTTTTGTTTTAGAGCCTTGTTTGCACTGAAGAAAGAAACTGTCAGGACTAGAAACTTTCTGGGAAGGAAAAGATGATGACCTCACATAATGATGTTTTTCCAGCAGTGCAGGTACGTGAAATTCAATGTCAGGCTTGTGGTAAAGCAGCAAGAATTGGTCGCTGGGGTTAATGTGTATGTTCGGCTTCAGCTTGAGAAGACAGACTGAGAATTTGATTATTGGCAATGAGATTTATTTACCATGTTTTTTCAGGAGCAAGGACTTCCTAACATACACAGAAATATAATGTATTTCAAGGGTCGTGTGGAAGAACTGTCTGTTTGGAAATCGGATCCCTGGTTGTTTGGTCCCTCTGAGACATCAGAAGTTTTTAAAGTTGTCTGCAAAGCTGTCAGTACCATGGTCCTTGCACTAAGTGCCTGTGTCATACTTTGGCGTTTCTGTCAGCCCTGGCCCTTTGGCTACCGGTCCAGACCTGTATGAGAAAAATGGAGACAGACCAAAACTGGCAATAAGGAAAGAGACACGAGTATAATTTAAAAGACACAGATGGATGTGGAGTTGTCCACAGTGCAGCTGACCTTCACGATTTCTCCATGATGCTATGACTGTCTACAAGCAAAGTACAAACCTCTGTTTTATACACTGCAGTTCAAGAAACTGGAGAACCCAGAGAAACAACTCAGGGGATTACTTTCAAGCTTATTTTTGGTTCAGGTAGCCCCAATATGACAGGGTTATAAATAAAATGTTTCTCATCCTGTACTTACATGGAGTGCGCTGTTGTCATTTTCACAACTCGTCTTTCTCCCGCAAGAAAGCGGACGGGTGAGCACACTTGCTCAAAGCAGCAGGATACACAGCCGTACTGGCACCCTCTATACGCTTCGTAACAAACAAAACGTCTCACAGGCTGGAAGAAAGCTGCAGTGGAGGAGTATATCATATAAAAATCATTTTTGTATATCATCCTGCTTTGTAAATAGCAGAATACTAGTGAGGCAGGATAATATATTGCTTCTAAAAAGTGGAAAAATGCAATTGCTATTATAAATGCAAAATCATAACTATCTCCAGGAACTGCTAATTGCTCCTTCCTAACTAGAGCTTAATGCTCCTGTGGGGGGTTGACCCTGGCTGGATGCCAGGTGCCCACCAAAGCCGCTCTATCACTCCCCTCCTCAGTTGGACAGGGGGCGGGAAATAAAACGAAAGGCTCCCGGGTCGAGATAAGGTCAGGGAGAGATCACTCACCAATTACTGTCACAGGCAAAACAGACTTGACTTGTGGAAGATGAATTTATTACCAATCAAATCAGAGTAGGGTAATGAGAAATAAAACCAGATCTTAAAACACCTTCTCCCCTCTTCCCGCGCTTAGCTTCATTCCTGATTTCTCTGCCTCCACACCCCAGTAGCGCAAGGGGACAGGGAATGGGGAATGGGGGTTGCGGTCAGTTCATCACTCTTGTCTCTGCCGCTCCTTCCTCCTCAGGGGGAGGACTCCTCACGCTCTTCCCCTGTTCCAGCGTGGGGTCCCTCCCACAGGAGACGGTCCTCCATGAACTTCTCCATCCGAGTCCTTCCCACAGGCTGCAGTTCTTCATGAACTGCTCCAGCGTGGGTGCCTTCCATGGGGTGCAGCCCTTCAGGAACAGACTGCTCCAGCATGGGTCCCTTGCGGGGTCACAGGTCCTGCCAGCAAACCTGCTCCAGCGTGGGCTCCTCTCTCCCCGGGACCACAGGTCCTGCCAGGAGCCTGCTCCAGCACGGGCTTCCCACAGGGTCACAGCCTCCTTCGGGCATCCCTCTGCTCTGGTGTGGGGTCCTCCACAGGCTGCAGGTGGATATCTGCTCCACTGTTAACCTCCATGGGCTGCAGGGCCACAGCCTGCCTCACCATGGTCTTCACCACGGGCTGCAGGGGAATCTCTACTCTAGCACCTGGAGCACCTCCTCCCCCTCCTTCTTCACTGGCCTTGGTGTCTGCAGGGTTGTTACTCTCACATATTCTCACTCCTCTCTCTGCTGCTGTTATTGCACAGCAGTTTTTTCTTAAATACATTATCCCATAGGCGCTACCACCATTGGTGATAGGCTCGGCCTTGGCCAGCGGTGGGTCCATCTTGGAGCCGGCTGGCATTGGCTCTATTGGACATGGGGGAAGCTGCTAGCAGCTTCTCACAGCTGCAGCCCCGCCGCTACCAAAACCTTGTCAGGCAAACTCAATACACTTCTTTTGTTTTGTTGGAGTCCAAGGAACATAGCAAGTCAGTCAGTCTCCCCCCTGGTGGGAAGGGGTACAGAGCCCTTTCAGGGTTCGTTCAGTCATCCTCTTTGCTGAAGCTGCATTACACACCCTGTCATGGTTGGGTCTAAAAGTTATTCACAAACTAGGGGAGCCATAACACTTGCAGCCCTGTATCTGACGATCTGCTTTCCTCTTGGCCACCTCCCTCAACATCATCACCCCCACAGAGAAAAGGGAGAAAGACCTCAGTATCTGTAATTAGCTTCTGACATTCACCTATTTATAATCAGTGACATGGGCTGTGCCCCTGGATGAATCGCGTAGCACAGATTGTCTTTTTACCATGCAGTGCTAGTTACTCTCCCATTGGTAAAAGGCCACATAAATGGAGGGGATTTTTAGCTCTAGAAATGTTCTCCTGTAATTCCAGGAGAACATTTGGTATTTCCTTTAAAGCTGCCTTTACTGTGGAATAACTAAAGTGCTCAAGAAGTAGTGTACTCCAGCAGTGTACTTTGTTTTCAGCCCTGTTACCAAAGTGTTAGCTAAATACAACAGTAAGAGAGATGGGCATCTCTCTTACTTTGTACAAAATGTTCAGGAAGCCAAACGGTAGTGAGATCTTCACTGGTGGCTCTTTAAGAAAACTATCCAGCCTTAATTATCGTTACCTTCAAAACGTTCTGAAAAACACAATATTCCATTTATACTTCTCTCATTCCCATCTTGTCTATGTCTACAAGTAGCATTTATCAGGATGTGTCCTCAGTCCATAAAATGTTCCTCATGATTTTTTTTTACTGCCTGCATCACCTGGCTAGCTAAACAGATATACAAGGGTATTTTTCTTTATATTTCTGGAACGAGGGGACATAGCTCTAAAGGAAATAACTTTTCCTGCTTTGTGAAAAAGCTGACAATATACTTAATAAAATGAAGGCAAAATAAAAGAAGCAGCAGAAGAAATCCACCTTTAGCTGGGCTTAGATATATTAGTGTTCTTAATTTGGACAAATGACAAATACAAGGCTCAAATGCTCTCAAATCTCAGTGGAGGAAAGCTTTTGGGAATGCTTTTTCTAATAAAATCTCTTCAGTGAAGAAAAAAAAGGATCTTCATAACTTGATTTATCGTCCTCCTCCTAGCCAGATACCTATCACCAGTGAGATTATTTAAGCCCCATAAGATTCCAAGGGTCTTCAAGTGTTATATATATATGTAGTTTGGCAGTAGAAAAATAAGTTAAACGGCTCTTGCTAACATAGAAGTCTTGTGGGAACTAGTTACTTCTTTCCATATTCCTTGTGAGGCTGAAGTTCTGTCAGTCCCTGTGGGCCAAGCTGGGATCCATGTTTAAAAAATTATTTTCTCAAATCCTGTTTAAAGCAAGCAAATATATGGGAGCACCTTCACCAACATTAGGTGAAGAAGATTAGTCCAGCAAGACATGCGGTTTAGAGAACATTGATCTCTTCTGCAGTACCAGTTTACCTGGTGGTAGTTTTGCACTGGAGGAGAACAACTGCGTTCACTGAGTTTCACCATAATGTTTTATAATGCCCCTGTTGTAATTTGGAAGACTGTTAGCCTAGACTGTTCCTTAAAAAGTTGTCCCTGCTTCACTGGGTCATTGCGCTGCCAGTAAGCCGTGCAGAGCTCCTTCTGCATGGCAAGCAGCTCCGTCCTCTCACTTCGTGGTGCTTGGCTGGGGAGAAAATAACGTACCTGGGAGGTTCAGTTTCACTATTCAGTAAACACAAGCAATAAACATCTCAGTGTTTCCTTTTTAAAGCTCTTTCCTCTTTTTCTCTGGGAAAGCACAAAATTATAGCATGTGCCAGTTACTTCCAACGTAAAACTGTCATGTTATTGTTACTAAAGCTGTGGAAAAAATATTTGCCAGGAAGTCAGAGCCAAAGCAATGACATTTTCATGGAAATTAAACACATTTTCCAGAGTTAAGTTTTGATCGTTGCAGAATTAATAAATATATATATGCTCAAAACCTGTTCTCCTTTAGGAAATGAAAATATGTCACTCACCAGTAAAACGCTGTTTTTCCAGAAACATTGTATGGCAAACTAGCCAATATGTATTTGAGGTAGGTGTGTAACTTTGTCTTAACTTTCCTGTCTCTGCCTTCATTTCTGTGGATGCCAAACCTTGTGTATATAGTATAGGCAGCCAACATCCTTAGAACTGGTTTGTGGGAATAATAATATTACTCTGTCATCTACATGACCTCTATTTGAGTCTAGGTCCTGTATATACTTGCTGCCTCATGACAAAAAGAAATATACCTTCAGGAAATTAATTCTGTGAAAACTTTAAAAGATCAAAAAATGACTACTCTTTTACTAAGCTTCAGTAAACAGAAGGTCATGCAAAGAAAATGGAATTTTAGACTCGGAAAGAAAAATGTTGTTGTGCATGACTGATTGAGTTTAAAAATGACCTTGATACATAAATAATTCCAGCATGGAAATCAAGTTTCAACAACCAATTTAGGCAACAGAGTCATGATCTTGAGAATGGTTGCAAATAAAGGCAGGTCTGATACAAGAAACTTCAACAAACTCACTTAACAAGCAGAGGAGAGAGGAATGTGCATAAGACAATTATTGTATCACATGCCAACTGCAGAAATAAAAAGACAAGATGTGCTGGGGGTTTTCACAGTTATATTCAATTCGCTTTGTTCTCAGCCTCGTCTCACTACCACAAGGGATGCCATCCATTCTAATACTCACAGGATTATTCCTATGTGTAAATTAGCAGCAACCCAACCTGTTAAAGATTGCGTCCAAAAAACGTTGGGTGCACATTTTGAGTCAAAGCCCACTTTTAGGATTCATTACAGCCTGTAAACTGATGGAAATACATGAGGAAAGCACAAAGATTAAAAAAAAAAAAAAAAGGGAAAAAGACAGATTAAAGGATAAAAAGTTTCAAGGAACAAGCTTAAAGATGAGAGTAAGGGCTTCTAACTGGCCTCTGTATATGGGGTTGGGAAGTCTGCTTGAAGATCTAGAATACAGTTGGCACTGGAAAAACAGAGAAATCTGAAAGCAAAAAGATCTCCCCCTCACCCCTTTTTTGTTTAAAAAAAAAAGGCCTAATCCCTAGAGAGATGTTCACTTGCTCAGAACAGAGAATAATAAAACTCCAGTGCACATTCTCCTAAGGCAGCTGGGAATGTATATCATTATGATGTAATATACCAAGGAGTATGAATTAATGATTCCAAACTGTACTGTAAATAATTGAACAGCAGAAGTATTTGATAGTTTTTCTTAGGAAGTTCTCAGGGGCTTTTTATTCTGCATGTGTTATGCAAAATAATCTATAGGAATTACAGAAGAATGTGAATTAATACCATCCTGCATTCAAATTCATTCTATTTAGAATTTCTTAATAATAATATATAGCTGAAAGTTGAAAATATAGCAAAAGTATTTTGCAAGTAAAAGGAAAGAAAAGGAAAAAAAATAAAAAAGCTTGTTTGGAAGTCTTGTGGTTGTCCTAGGAGGAATACATTTGTTTCCCTTCATCTCATACAGGTCATCAAGGAACTCTTGTAACTTGACAAATAAAAGAAATAAGCACAAGTACCTGCTTCAGTAAAGCAGTTCAGTTTGGATGGCCTGTGTTTGCTGTGGATCAGGTGAAGGATTATATCCTCTCAGTGTTCAGTATCAAACTACCACATTTCATTTAAAATATACACATAAAAAATAATACCAGTTGTGGAAAAAACGTAGTAAGTAAGCTTATAATTATCTACATAAAGGACATGACACAGTACATCTAAAAGAAAGTACCAGGGATTTTAAACTAATAGAAAATGTCAGTTTTAGTTGTCATATATGGCAAGTGCAAATATTTACCTGTCTATATAAAAGTTTGCTCTATGTACTTTGATACAGGCTTTTGCCTGAGGTGGTGGTGTGGGGAGAGCACGTGCACCGCTGTCCCTCTGGCTGGGGGTGGGAAGCCCTCACCTTCTCCGGTCCAGAGCCATACTGTGGCAGGTGAGCCTTGCCCAGCACCCAGACTCCCACCCAGCTGCTCCCCGCCCCAGCGGCATGGGGGTGGAAATGGGATACAGCAGGAACGAGAAATCTTGGGGTCTGGGATGACCACAGGGACATCACTTTGCAATTACAGTCACAGGCAAAATAGACTTCAAAATTAACTCAATTTATTGCCAATTATTGCTGCTGTTTTCCGTGTTGCTGTGTGGTGCAGCCGTGTGGGCAACCCGCCGCAGTGGTGGAGCACCCAGGGAGGCTGGCGGCGGTGGCGTCTCTACTTCCAGATCACGTACACGCGTCTGCCTCCACATCTTAAAACCTCCCGGTACTGTGCTGGGAAAACTTTCCAGGATAATTATGTTTATCCAGCCTCCATGTAATTACAATTCCCCTTTATCTGAATCACAGCTATGTTCTCTAGCATGAATTGCCTTCTTGTATTACTTGCCACAATTAACTCTATTAACCTTCATTTATCCAAGCGCATTTTCACTTTTTATAAGAACAAGGTTATTTTGCAATTTCAATCCTAATTCTTTTTTTCCACTAAAACCATAACAATTTCAGCCATAACAATGTCTTATTACAGCTGTTTTGTACACATACAAAATACGTGGCTGTATTTCCTGAGATCTGATTTGCTTCATTAGCACTACAGCATCCATAGAGGAGCTGGAAGTGATTTGCTATTTTGTATGCTGTCTGGGACCATAAGTTACCCTATGTTTAATAACACAAAGCCAAATCCCACTGGCGGAGAGCAGAGTTGCAGAATGCCACCAGTGGCTTTTCAGCATGATACCTGGCAAGGTCCAGGCGCCCCCTCCTCCTCCGTGTGGCTGCAAAGCTGCCGTATTCAGGTGCGTGACACAGGTAAGGATAAAAATGGTGGAGAAAAATAGCTGAGACATCTCAAGATCTAAAACAGAAAGCAGCTTTCTATCAACTGCCTTGAGCATAAAAGCCTCGTAATAAGCCACAACTATTTTGCCCTGAAAACATCCATGAAAGATATCCTACTTTGCTAATTTTTTGTATTCTTCCCACTTCTTTTCTCTGAATTTCTCTTTTAACACTTTTTTCGGGAGTCCTGCCAGCCTCTACATATATTTGACTTTTCCTTCAAAATATTTTGCCTAACTTCCATGTCTGTATTTCTCTTCCTTACCTATATTTAATTTAGCAGAATGAAAGCTGAGGAAGAAATATTACACCTTCAGTTTCCAAGGTTTCTAGAGCTGGCAGCTTTTCTCCTGTGGTTTACTCCAACTTTTCCATCATGCTGACTCACTTAAAAGGTGATATGAAGTCAATGTCTACAGCCTGTAATTCAGCATCATCTGGATGACAAGTAGTCTTATAGCTACCAAATATTTTACCATATGTTAAGGTAAATAAAGTGAAATTACTTCAGGGAAATCATTTTAATTTTACTGAGTGTCTGGTTTCTACATGAAACAGTGGCAGTATAACATTCAATATATTGCCTATGAAAATCTGGAGGTATGATTATGTCAATATGCCATATGATATATGACGGTTTATATCCAAAATAAAACTCAAGGAATTAATTCCTGCCCCATCAGAAACTGAACAATGTCATCCAAACCAGCCCTCTGCCACATTCTGCAACTGCAATCTGCATTTTAAGGTGGCATATGTCTCTACATAAATACCTATATGTGCGTATACATATAAACATACTTAAATATATAATGTAGAGCATATATGTTATATAATGTATATTATGTATACGCAATAGAACTACCTATTCACGTACCTATATATATATGTATATATGTTCTTGACCTCACCTAGGTAACATCGAAGTAAACCAGCTTCTGAGGCCATTCAAAAACAGACACCTACCATTACTGACCAAGTCACATTGGAGAGCAGGTCTCCAGTGATGATCCCGAGATCACTGTGATCTGCATAAGCCACGTGCAACTCACAAGTGGTGAATTCTGGATGGTGGGTCAGATCTACACCTTCTTTTTTTAACTGATGTCCAGCACCCCATCCAAACCTTCAGTGACTGTCACCTACAAAAGCTCCAGACATCTCTTAGTGGCAAATATTTCAAGGGGAATTAAAAAGAAGAAATCAGATAAGCACAAGGATGTGACTTGTGCTAAGATTAGAGCCCGTCAACTCTAATCTTCTCTCCTGCACTGAATCGACACAGTGACTTCCTTTCCATGGAGGACTGGCCCTGTGCTTCCTAAATGAAGTGTTCCTACGTGACGTCTCCAAAATAATTATCGATGACAACATAAGTATCAACCCATATATGCACAAGATCAAAGGAAAACTAATACTTTAAAAATGAAACCATCATAAAGTCAAGAAAATGAGTATGTATTCCATGGAGTGAAGTCTATGTTTTTAGATTTAACACGCTTCTACTTCTATGAACATTGTCAGGTAACGCTATAATCAGTGAACAAGACTGCTGAATGAGAGCATTAAATACTTTTGCTATATGCCCAATCCGATGTGGTTACTTTGCTGTGCCTTGCAATAGAGTTCAGGAGCAACCAGCACATACGTATCCATGTTGAGGTCATCGTGATGACTTATAAAGGTGTTTGCTGCTGTGCCCGCTGGTGCCATACTCGTGAGAGTCTCCACCTTTCAAATGGCAGACATTTCATGGCTTTCTAAAAACTATATTCTAGTCAGTCTTGGAGCCCCGGGGAAGTTTCCTGTCTCTACTTCAAGGGTCATTCATCTCTTCCCTGGGAATAAGAGGTGGTTTGCTGGAGGCCAGCTGAAGGCCGGTCTTTCAGACCTCTGTGTACCGTGCACATTCCTCAGGCCATGCTTTCTGCAGCTACTCTGTGCAGATCTCACTGGGATTTTAAAGACAAGAAATAACGTGGATATTTTTGGAACTGCCTATACATGACTGCTGCAATGTACAGGGTTACATGAGAAGCACACTTTCACACTGAAATAATTTACTTAGTAGAAATAAGGACTTGTCAGTAACGATACAGATATTTTCTGCATCACATAAACCAGTAATGAGCACAGGGCTGGGACTCAGGAAATACTGATTCTAAACTAAATTCTGTCACCCGTCCCTTCTGTGGGCCTGGAGTGAGTATTTTTGTCGTTCTCTCTGCTATAATCACCTGTCCCAGATGAGTGCTGTGAGAATCGGGTAACAGACTGAATCTGCAGAAAGCCTAGGCAGGTAGGCAGGAGCCCTCAAAACAAAACAACAAGTCTGAGAACCCCGGAGGGACGGGGTTTCGGGAACTCTTGCGCACATTCCTTAAACACATTTCAAGTCAGGTGCTCAAAAGCATTTTTCCAGGAAGAAGATCTCATCATTTCTGTCTACTAAAGTGATGAGTAAAGAAATGATTACATAATATGTCACGAAATAGAAAAAAACCCCATGATACCAACCTTTCCCTCAGGCCATACCTCAGGAATCCATGATTATACAGGACATTTCATAGGAAACTGATCCTATTAGCGCTGATAATGAAGGGCCAAAGTGTCCAGTGGCCCAAGCCTGTTATTCCTGGACATTCCATGTCCCTGTGCTGCAATTCATCTCCAGTTTTAGTGAAAAGCTCTTTGGACTTGAAAAAGAACATGACAAGAAGCAGAAGCTCACTTTTAAGCTCAGATTAAAAAACAGAGCAAACCAAAGAGTTTTATGCATAACAGAACTAAACCCATCACTGGAGGACAGCATGGACTTATTTATGCATATAATGCATAAAATACATTTCTCTGAGCTGGATGCAGCTTTCTTCTAATGCGAACAGGAGCCATAGCACTGCACGCCATGAGTGGGAGCACACACATCTCTCCATGATATAATGGGCTGCATGACTAATAGCAATTAAAAGTCATTGAACTGCCACTTACTGTAAATGACAATGCTGTAATTTACAAAATGTCATCTGGAAGAACATTTTAAGCCTAATCATCGCGTGGTACTGCAGGGTTTTCTTTTTGCCCCTGTATAGCTTAACCCGTCAGAAAGGTTCCTCTGACTAACCGAGTGGGTCTGGCTGGGGAGGAGGAGCAGGCGAGGCTGGAGCACAGCTCCCCATCTCCAAGCGCAGGGGCAGGGTGCAGAGCCTGCGAGCACGAGTCCCTTATGAGCACAACTGCCCTAAGTGAGAGGAAGGGAGCAAAAGCAGGTCTGGAAACAAGATCCAGCTAAACACGGGGATATTACCTTACACTGCAAGTGGTCTAACAGGTAGACTGGTCGAGATTTTGCTCCTTCGGCTGACTTTTAGTTGATATTGTGAAGCATTTGCAAAAAGAAATTTGCAGGTTTGTGTCTCGGACATTCATCTCATAGACCTTAATCTACAGCTGCTTCAGCTCCAGGATTATGCAGATGATCCCTGTTCAGGAACTGCTGCCTCTCCTGACAGCCTGTGCCTCCAAACTAACCAGCACATTGTAGTAAACAGGCCAGGGAACAATCCACAGACTCAAGTGTGTTGGCAATGAGCAAATTATTTGTAAGAGTGAACAAATATATGGGAACAATAAAGCAATAATCTGCCCATCTGTAGTTCACAAGCAAAAACAATGGCAATAATTGATGAATACTCATCAATTCACCGCAAATAGCAGGTCCAGCCACATCATACCTGGCTCTCATTGAACTTTCGCTTAAAAGTTGGCAGAAGTAAGTGGGAACACTTACAACTTCCAATACCTTTTTAGTTAACACTTGAAAGTTCTACATTATTTAATGTCTGTGCACATTAATTAAGCTTTCTAGGAGTTTTCATAATAGATTCTCACCGATCATGGAAAGAAGCCACAAAGCTGAGAGCAGATCTTGATTCCTCACACATGACAAAAGTAACAGATGCTGCAGAAAGGACTGAGCTTTCCTAACATGGAACTGGGAATTTTATTAGGAGACAATAAATAATATTACCCTAAGCCCATTCACCTTTCTTTATGACTCCCTACAACATTTCCTCTACAATCTTTCCGGATTTCAAGAAACAGTAACTACCATCAGTAAGTCCTTTATCTGCAAAGAATGCACCCTCCCTCGGCTTTTGCCATAATTTGTAGTTTAGCACCACCTTCCTAGACACCAAAGAATGACAGCTTTGCACTGCTAGATCTTTTGCCTTGAAGCCTTCATACAAAAGCAAAGAAAAAGGAAAATACAAAGAAGGGTGGTTATTTCCCCATCTGTTTTAATTACTAGACATTTTTAGTAATGAGATGGGGTTGCCCATCCTCAGCAGTTTTTAGACCTCATCAGTTTTTAGAAACTATCCCACAGACTAGTGCTCCCTGTAGCACTTTAGTTAGAGCAGCTCTATCAAGAGCTGTGGATCTGTGCTGTCATGGTTTCAGGGTCCATGGCTTATGGTTCCAAGTCATGAAAACTGAAGTTTCTAATGCAAACTGTAGTTTATGCTGAATATAGCATATTTTCGTATTAAAAAGGAGACTGTGAGTGCTTGATCTGAACACGGTACATTTGCTCAACATTCTAGGCAATAAGTCTCAACCTGTTTTCTATACTTCATCATAAAAAACTGTTAAGGAAGAGTTTCAATGAGTCCTTGAGAAACAAACAGAATTAACAAGCGTATTTCATTGGCAGCCTCATGGTCCACAATATAAATATTTTCTTCCATAATCCAAGGAGATGATAAGAAAAAGAGTAAAGGTGACAGACGTAAGGGTAACTGACCTGCATTAACTTCAAAGCCCATACCTCAAAGAAAATTCAAGTGAAGCATCTATATTTTTTTTTTAATGCATTCTTCAGTTTTCCCCTTCTGCATGTTCCCCAACATGCCCTCACTTGCATGGGGCATATCCTGGATCAGCTAACCAAGAATAAGCTTAATCACAAAATTACCTTACGGTCACCCTCTGCAAAACCTCCTTCTAGGCTGAGCTCCTTATCTTGTGACCCAGAAGCTGCATATACCCCCCATGACATGACCTGTTTTACAAAAGTCTCACATGTTGATACTTCAAAAAACCCAAGAGGTCTGTGTACTTTTGCTTGGCTTGGGGCTTCACTTCAGCACTCTGTCAGAGACTCACAGGAGGTGTTCCCCAAGATGTGGTCACAAAATTCTGGGTGATACAGTTGTGGCAGTCCTGCCTGTGTTGCTCAGGACAGCCCAGTGGCTAAGCCGCTCACTGCCATGTTGGATGCTGAAGCTGCATCCCCTCTTAAGCCTTTGCTTCCCTCTCTGCTTGTAAAATTATTCTCCACTTAGAAAATGCTTTTAACGAGGGGGAAATCTCTTAGGTATTTTGTGTCTTAGTTTCTTTGCCTATGCAATTACTCAAGCATAATCTAACTGTGAATATAAAGCAACCCCTCATTTTTATCTCTTTTGGGAAAGAAAAAAAATACCGATGTGGCATATAAAGCAACCATCCCACTTTCCTTGCCAGGTGTCCACCCTTCTATTACATACCTTATTTTCCTGAAATCAGAACCCCAGTGGCAACCAGCAGTGGTTTTAGTTGTGGCAGTGAGCTAAGGAATGAACAGAGGTTTACGTCTGCTGACTCTGGGCAACAACACAGCGAGAAGATGATAAATGAGAAAAGAGGAGATGTAGGTGTCAGCCTTTAAAATCTTCCCTGAACTCCACATGTGAATTGTTGTATCCTTTCTGGAGGCACCCTCAAGAAAATTCATGTGAATGAGTCTTTTGAGGTGGATTAGTTTAAATTCTTTACACTTTTGTGTGGATATTCTCATTCAGAATTAAAAAATTAAAGTGGCCTTAATTTCACTTACTTAATTTCCAAGGAGAACTAGAGCAGATCAAATTAAGAATACTGTAATTCTGGCTAACAGCGTCCACATAATCCTGTGTAATGCAGTTTGATTCATGCCGTTTCAATTCACATCTTTAGTTTGTTTGGACTACGTTTCCAGCGTGGCCTTGAGAAGGCAATCACCAAATGCATTACTGTTTGAAGCATGTCATGATAGTGTCCAATGCCAAACAGAAATATATTATTTTCTTGTCCCAATTAATGGAGCGTATAAATATTTCCACAGGTATTGCTGCTTAACAGAGGCAACTGCATAAACAGATCTGCACGCTCACATGACACATATTTTTGATGCTTCCGTTAAAATTTGAATTTTACTTTAATTGCACCTGGAGTTTGCATAGAAAATGTATTATATCAGAGAGTTCTTTCAACTGTACATGACATTTACACTTGCAGAAATTACTGTTTTTCATGCCCAGTGTAAACAGATTAACTCCTACTTAACAGGAAAACTATTTTTAGATGTCTGTACTTCCCTTGGCTCTCCAGATCTTCTCAGACACCAATCGTTATCTCTAAAACCCCTCTCAGATTTCTCAGTATCATCAGCTCCGGACCAGCCACAATGTGGGATGGGTAGCTCAGTCAGGAAAGCCATGGGGAGAACTCAAGCATCATGGCATTTTCCAGTCATAATGTTTATATCTCTGGTTCATTAAATTGATTTGGGCAGGCTCTGACTTCTCTTTGTAGAACATTAGCACTGTAGATGAGCCAGCAGGTATCTCAGAGGTGCTAACACTGAATAGCAAGCCCTTTACAGCTCTGGCCCATCACAATCCATGGTCCTGGTAGCACAGCCCACAGAGCAGGCGGCTGCCCTGGGCTGATGGTAGTTCTCCGTCTTCCTCTCCATCACCCACGGCATTGCAGGTGGTGGCAGAGGTCCACACAAAGGGAAAAGCAGCACCCAGGGACTTTTGGGCCTTGTGAAAGAGTGGCCTGGAGAAGGGTCTGTGGGCTGCCTGCAAGAAATCAAGTCCAGTTTGAAGCAGAAAAGCAAGAGTGGGAGCTATGGACTCAGTCACTTCGATTTAATGCTTTTCTTCAGTGCAATCCATCTTTCCTCATGAGTGACTGATAAGTAAGTCAAAGTATTGTGAGCAGTAAGAGATTTCTACCTCAAAAGTACTGGCCTGGTGAAGACATTTGTTTGCCAAGTGGTTTTCTGTCTTTCAGGTAAGTGAACTTTGCAATTAGCCCCCTGAGCATGGTATTTGCATGAAAATCATGCCATTAAGGATGCTCTCTTTGTCTTCCAGCTGCTGCACTTCAAATTTGACAGCATTGCTGTGTTGTTAGAAATTTGAACAGAATGAAGGGCATACAGAGAGAACAGAAGGCACACAGTATTAGCAATTATTGTTTGATGAATACAAAGAGATAGCACCAACTATAAAAGCTAGAAAAGTCCTGCTTATAGTTGTTTAACAATTTGGAATTAAATTTTATACAATGAGCATCTGTTACCAGCCAATTTCCCCCCACACTCCTTCACCAAAAGCTTCAGCCAAGATAGCTTGCCCATTTCTGGGGCAAACGCTGAACAAAAAATGTGTCTCTGTTTCTCCTCTGCCTTATGTGAAATACCACAACCCCCTTCTCGCAGCTCCAGCAACCTCCAATTTGAAGCAGGGATTTCGGATTTGCCTGCAGACAGCTTCTGCTGCAGAAACATGGCCTTTTATCCCCATGAAAATCCAGGCAAATTTTGCCACTGCACTAAAAAGTGATAATTAACCTTGTTTGCTTCCTGCAGGCCAGTGCCAATGTCCTCTGCCTGTGGTTATCTCCCCAGGATAACCAAGACTGGCCGCCCTTCCTGGGTCATGGCACCATCAAATGCCTTGGGGCACCCAAGCCCAGGCACCCCAGGGTGACCGTACCCCACTCTGCCCTGGCTGCTGGGTTGTATCTGTGCAGATTTCCCACTGGGCAGCAGGAAATCTCCCGGAGCCTCGCAAACGGCCTTTTCCCAGCACCCCACCCTTTCCTTCGGGATTTATGGAAAGCAACAGGGAATACCTTTCTTGGAAAACTTTTTCATCATGTTTTTAAATGGTAGCATCTTACTTCATATTCTTGACTGAAACTTTTCTGTGTACTGGCAGATCCTTGCGTCCTTCGTGCTCAGGATGGTGAAGCCGGCTGAGCAGCTTGCTGCTGTATTGGAGTTGTGCAGCTGCAAAATCCATTCAGCAGCCCAACACAGCTACCGTGGGGAGACTGGGACCTCTACTTGGGCACCCAAGAGATGACTTCTGATTAAAGCAGAGCTGTGAGATTCTGCTGTAGAGAAGAATGTCAATAACTAAAAAAAAACTTATTTAGAAATTTATTCCAACAGGAATTTGTCCTTTTTTATCTTCCTGTATATTGAGAGCACTGGCCACTTACCCTCAGTAATTGCAGCAGCCCCAGCAGACGTCCCTGGCAGGAGCAGGGACTGGCAGATCTGGTTTAATTTGCACATCCCACCTCACACTGGGGATGGGTGGCTCCTTCAGCCACCATGTCTCAGTTACACCCAGTCATGTCCATAAGCCCTTAGGTTTTTCATGTCACCATAGAAAGGTGATGAACAGAGGCTGGAGCAGAGGTCTATAGCAATGGAGAGGGTGAGTTTAGCAACAGCTCTTATCAAATGTTCACAAACTCCCATGCACTGCTAGCAATTGAAAAATTTGAAAAAAATACCAAATTGTCTTAGTTCACCTGTATAAACAGTGTAACTCAACTCATACAAATTCCACTCTGCAAGTATCCTGGGGAGGAGGCTGCCAGCAGACAGCGGTGAGGACCCACTGCGATCCATCATCTCTTTCCTTGATACCCTTGGGTCAGGAGAGGATTATTTCCATGGCCTAACGACTGAAACTCCTTAGTTTTAAGCCCAGCTCAGACTCATAAAATCCACTCTGATGTCTTTAACAAGTCTCTTTTTCCACTTCAGAGTTCCCGGTGTGGTAACTGGATTAATCGGTGTTTACACAGAGCTTTGTGACGGAAAGTCTTGGTAAGATAAGTTCTGTAGATTTAGCACTGTTCAGACTACAGATTCAAAAAACTGCAATATGAAGTTATTTAAGGGTCCTCATTCAGGAAGATACTTAAGAGCATGTTTAAAATTAAGGATTTGGGTTAAGAACTCCACTAATTTCAAGCCTAGCTTTATTAATTTCTTATACAAAATGAACAGTTTTCCATGTTGGCATACATGCCAGATTTCAACAATGTTTTATTTAAAGGTGTAAGCAAATTACATTTTTGTCAGACATCTGTAAATCCTACTGAAAATTTATGAGTTATTTTGCATAAATAATACGTAAATGTATATTAGGAAATTATAAATGTTTGGAGGCAGATACATTTTCTACATCCCTGAAGAAAAATTGAGAATAAAAGTGTCTTTAACTGTTTAGAACAGATGGTAGGGCAATAAAAGTGCTGAACAGCTATAAAGCGAGCGTTAGAAAGTTACATCCATCAGAGAAGAGCCAGTAGCAGTGAGATGCACAAGTACAGATATCAGAGAGGAGTTACTTAAGAGTAAAGAACGAGACTTTTTGTCCAACATGTTATATTCTGTCAGCCTCTCTGTCTTTTTGGTCCTCCTGATGCCAGTCTGCAATTGATCAGCGAACAAAAAGTACAAATGATTGCTTTACTGGAAAAAGGTCCAGCCATATTCAGCATTTATCCCCCACAAGCAGCAGCAGTTGTGTGCTGTATGTATTACTGATTTCTTCACCTACCAATGCTGAAAACAGTGAACATTTTTCACTGTAAATTTGAAATATGCTA
Organism: Nipponia nippon; assembly: GCF_047370975.1. Lineage (NCBI taxonomy): Eukaryota > Metazoa > Chordata > Aves > Pelecaniformes > Threskiornithidae > Nipponia > Nipponia nippon. The sequence continues at coordinate 63,781,282 of NW_028262290.1, forward strand.
TCACACAGTCTGAGGAACTGTTTTTCCCGCTCTTCTCTGTCTTCTGCTCTGACTTGCCCTGTTACCAGTTCCATGCAGAACTGGAAGGAGCCAGGTTTCCCTGCCTGAGTGGTCAATGGCAATATTCAGAACTTGGTGTACTCACATGTGTGTTCATTAATGATTTCAGCGATACACCTGTCTGTCTCTCTGCTACTTCCCAAACTTCTGTGGCTCACAGCAGCTGATTTTCAGACTTCTGTAAATAATATTTTAGTGGTTAATAAAATTATTAATCATTACATTATTATTTTTACAGTTATCTCTAGCACTCCAGAGCTTTGAGAAGAGCTGTAAAACATAACACTTCTAAACTTTTCTCTTATCTATCTACTCTGGAAGACCATTAACTAAGTGAAAGTGTCAGTAGAATTCTTATGTCCAACCTCACCTATTCCAAATATCAATGTGTCTCTGTAGGACTTTCTCACTTGGTGGTCTTGGTATCTCTTCAGGTTCCTCATGATCCTCATGAGAATTCTTCTTGTGTTCAGTTTTTTGATTGAAAATTTTGGAAAAGAAGAATCTCCATAAGGAATAAATGTTATGTTTCAAAGGACATTTCTAGGTTTTCCAAGCTCAGAATTTAGGACTTTGAAAAAAATTATACCCTTTTAAGAAAATGGAGTTTTATGAACCATAACAAATTTTTTTTTATGAAGTGATTGTTTTAATTTGTCACAAAGAAATTGTGATGCTAACACCACCTATTCACAAATTTCTTATCCTGTTATTTTCCTTATTTAGATTCATAGCCTTTGAATTAGATTTTAATATGTTCTGATTTTCGTCACAGTCACAGAGCCTACAAACCTGTAAACTGAGAATGTTGGATAAATCACTTGACTTCAGAAACAGAAGATTTATGCACATCCCTTCAAAGAAAGAGTAACACTGCAAGTCTAGTAGCACTGCGAGTAAAAGTCTATAAATAAAAGGGAAAGAAAAGTTCATTTTTATTACCCAAGTTTAATCAAATTCAAGGAGTAGACAAGAAAATATAGTAGGAAAAGTAGATTACATACTTTAAGTTTTTTTTGATGTAAGAACTCTTGGTAGACAAGATGAGGATTATTTATAACTGAAAGTGTAATTTAATTGTTTAATCTTCATTTTTTTGGTTCCACTGAGTGCTTAATCCTGTGTTGGCCATGGAATGAGGGTCTTTGAGACTGCACAGAGCAATGAAAATCATATGGCAATTCCTAAAGAAGTGGAGCTAGGTTTCTTCTTTCTTATAGAAGTACAGAAAATATCTAAGTTCATTTCTTCTCTAGAAATGGAAAAATCTCTTCCCTTTGGTGGTTTCTTTAGAATTTATGACATGCAGAAGAAGGCTTGAAGTTTATTGACAGCAGGAGGGTTCACATCAACTGACTACAAGGTAATGCCTGCTGCCTCAGATCTGCTGATGCTCCATTTTCTTTGGGATTCATCACCATCTAAAAATCAGACCTGTGAATTATGTATTTTGCTTTGAAACTGTTTTGTGGTTATCCACACTACATTTCAGTGTTGCAATGATAGGCATTTTATCCTGAATGAAAAATAAATGAAAGGTAGCTGGAAATGCAGTTTCTTTGGGTTTTTTTCTGAACAAGACCAATATTTTTTCTCTATTCGTAACCGGACTTGTTCAGCTGATCTTTACAAAAATCAGGTATAGGATTTCATAGTGCTTTTGTCTACATCACGCATCACTTTTTACATAGCTACAGTTACATACTATAAAATGAGAAAACAGCTTCCAAACAAGGCTGACAAGTTTACAAACTTTTCCTGATGACCAGCAGACTTGGCTAGACTATTTTTCTTTCCATGCTGTATGTCAACAAACTATGACTCATATCAAATTCGCATAGCCCCTAAGAGGATAATATTAACTTTGGCTAAAGCCAAATAACTCAAAGTCTTTGTGTGTGAAGAGGAAACAGATTCAGCACAAATCTTCCATTATAACTGAGGCTAACATAGTGATGAAGGGGCCGTACCAGGCAAAGGAATGAGCTGTTGAGTTGGATAAGCCTAACAGTTTTTAAGACCTGAAGAAATGTCTTTCAAAGTCCATGGGTAGTACCTTACAGTCAGTAAGTCAATGGCAAAACTCCTACTGCCTTAGCTGAACTACCTCTGCCTGGATAGCTCCTCCCAGATATTTAACTGCAGACTTGCCTGGAATTCATCCTGGCAGGTCAGCCTGCAGGCACCAATCCTGAATAGCACAGGAAGAAAGAATTTGAAATAGCTACATTGGCATAACTGCAAACATGCTAATTAAAATGTATTACATCGCACAACAACCATCAAGAATGTACACGTGAAAACATAGTAACTATCGAGAAATAATAACTTTTAATCCTTCTCTGTCATGCCGCCATTAAAGCAGAAGTAGCCTATTAGTTCAAAATACATACTTTTTTCCTAGTGTAGATGCAAAATGTTTTAGTGTATCATGGCAAAATTCAAGAGAAAGTACACACTACTTTACATGACCGTATACTGAACATACAACCTATGCAATATTTCCTAATGCAATTCTTGGTCAGTTAGCAGAAAATGTTAAGACTATTAAATGAAATCACAGCAGCTTTTAGTGCTTGTACAGTCCTCCGTGAATTTCCTGAAATGCAGTCATCCATTTTTTCAACTAGTAAAGACCTTATTAAAGCTAGAGTATTTTCACCAACACAATTCTATTTCTCACACACAACTTCTAGTCTTGTTTCCCACAATGAAGCCACACTAGCAGCAGTCCCTTGCCCTTATCCATGATGCTGTGTATATCTCTGCACAGCTGAGGGAATAGGGAGTTTGCACACCGGCAGGTGAAGCACTTGGTCTTCTGCTGTTCATACTGCCCTGGGCACAGGGGTGGTTGTGTGCCACTCACCTGGGTGTACAGCTCCATGCTCTTCCTTCTTTCACAAAGAAGAGTGAAGGAAAAAGATTAAATTCAAACTCCTCTTGTCCTTTGAGTCTTTGGATGGTCATTCTATAAATACACAGAGATTGAAGGTTATTAGATGGCAGCCTTACAAGAAAGACTTTTTTAATGAGGGTTCATTACTAAGGGGCTCACTCAGGTTAAGACTTTTACCTCGACTCTTACCTGGCAGTCATAATAAATGAAAGCTTTACACTACCAATTATTGAACAAGCATCTGATTCCTTTTATACCATAGGGTTCAATGTTTTATTTACAATTGTGGCAGATGTGTTATGCTTGTACTCCAAAGCAGTTGCTGGGAATACCCTACCCCTCTATGATTAAATGCTTGCAAGAATTGCTTTGTTTTGCTACTAGAGCATGGGAGCAGACTGTTTGGCAAGTCTAAATTGGTGTTTCACTGAAAAACGGTTGTGGGGAAAGTTGCAACAAGCAAGTACTGAAACCAGTCAGCTCCTTTTCTGTACACCCAAAAGGGGTTAAAAAGAACACAAGGCACATATATGCTGAAGGTGTATACCTCCAGGAGTATTGTGGCAGCATATAAAACTAAGGATATGTCTTCACTGTACAAAACAGTACTGGGGAGATATCTGCAAAAGCTGAGACAGCCAAAGCAGCATGGATGCGTTAGCATCATGCTATGCCAACATTGAATCTTACTGAGGCTCAGGCCAGATATCATGCTCTCTCAACCCAGTACAAACACTTTGTACCATACAGACAAAAGCTCAGATAAAATCAAAATGGACTTCAGTTGAAGAAGTCGCCAGCACCCTCAAAAACTACAGTCAATGGTTTTCCTCCAACTTTGCCCAAAAGCCCGTGCAGATCCGCTGTGGGATCTGTCACTTTTGCATGGGGCAGGGAGGACACCCAGCAATGTTTTCTGAATCCACAGACCACACAACCTGCATGCCTGCGATTCAAATCCCCCACGGCTACAGCCTGCCTCTGTTTCACCAAACACTTTTGCTGGAATCTGCTGTTAACACTGCCTTTGACCTTAATGCTTACACTCCCGTTTGCTAAACTGATGGTTATAGGTAAAGTACCCATAGAACACCACAAGGTCAGCAAACTCTGTCAGAACAACATATGCAAAACCGCCCAACACATCTCCACGCTGGCCAGGATGTGTAACCCCACAACAAAATCTGCAAATGCATGGGTCCTACCCACGCACGCATTAGGTTATCACGCACTGCTCGGTGCCCCAGGGAAGGTAACGGGCGATGCCGCCGCCCCTGTCCCCTCGCTAATGCCTCCCCTCTGCTTTGCAGGCACCAGCCACGGCTCCTCTCAAGTCTGATTAAGGCAATTACTCAGTCTTTTCTGAGCAGCTGTTCTCAGTGTGTATTTAGCTTCACAAGTTGCCAAGAATTTAAAATCCAAAGACCTTTTGCTGTACTTGCACAACAGAGTGTTTGTTGCAGAAAGTGAGTGCACGTACACCCACCATTTCAGCTTGAACTGTATCCCAAAATTGCCAACTGTGCTTTTAGACCTGAGAAGTCATGGAAGAGACAGACCACTCTCATGAAAGTAACCTGAAGCTAACACATCCCACGCCCCCAGCCAGCACTGCCAATATCCAAACAAATGGTAAATGGAAATAAATGAAATGGAAACTAAGTTGAAAATATGTTGTAACTAAAATATTTGCAGCATGTTTATCAAAAACAGCTAGGGACTTTCCAGAAATGTAAAACAGGATCATCTTTTCCCTGAAGAAACTACTAAACAAGGGCAAATAAATGTCAGGGGATTCTTATACCTGAGATACACTAGAAGGTCACCAGAAGTTATTTAATTAGAGAAAATCAGAAAAATTAATTTTCATCAACAGTGGGAAAGTTCTTAAACAACCACTGAATCCAACTGAATTATTTTTCACCCAAAGTTATTCTTACAAAATTTTGCATCACATAGCATAACTTTTAATAAATGGCTGAAGAGTCATTTCACATGAAAAAAATTGTCCTTTGGGATCACAGGATAATTCCGGCTGGATGGACGCTCAAAGCACCTCAGTCCAACCTTGTGCTCGCAGTGGGGCCAGCTCAGAGCTCAGACTTCATTGCTCAGGGTTTGTCCACTTCATCCACCTCTTACCACAATGAACTTTTTTCCACCTCAAAGTAAGAGAAAGAGAAAAACACGAGAAGAAGCTGTACTGATTCAAAGTGAGGAACCACCTAGGCCAGGATGTCGTCTCCAGTGGTGCTCCACCAGCTGGGGCATCAAGGGCTGCCTTCGTTCGTGTTCTTCGCGTGTGGCCCCAGGCGGCTTCACCTGATACCCCAGTGCTGTACGGAGAGAGAAGGTGTCAGTCTCCCTCTAACCTAGTCCTACCAACCATGATTTTATACCACTGACGAGCTACAACAATGGAATTTCCTCCTTTACTTTCCTGGATTGTTCCATTTCTTCTGTTGTTTAATTAAAAAATACCCACTAATGAGCCCATAGATCAACAGTACCCGGTGTCTGAGCTTTCAAATATGACAGAAAGGACATATTCAAACATGACCAGATTAAGAGCAGCCAAATTATTGCCTATCAGAAAATAACACAGGCCTAGCAAAATACAGGTTCTTGTATAACCTTCAGGGTAAGAAGTTTGCAAAAAATGAACACATCAAATAATTTTTTTTTTCCCAGAAGATAAAGTTCTAGGAATGAATAAACATCCATACTACAGAAACTTTATATGATTTTATACTAAATTTGGTCTTCCAGAAAAATCTAAACTGCCATGTTGAACAGGAAGAGGGGGCTTAAAAATGCTACTAACTTAAAATTCATCACTGCTCTAGCAAAGGCCCCTAGTAGTGTTGTAAAATAAGTACTTTTGAAGGCCACAAGAGAGGTCCACCCAGAAGCCTGAAGGGAACTGAAGCACCTTCTGTAGGACATAAACAGAGTGGAACAGACATCTCAGAATCCGACTTGCGCAAATGTGAACAAGCTCAAATTGCTTGCTTTACTTTCATGGAGGATATCAACTTCTGATCTAGTAAAAAATGCTTACAAAAATGTTTTTTATTTATGAAAATGAAGTCCCAATTGTTAGGGTAACTCATTCCTCCTGCAAAATCCATGTATTTGTATTGCTGTTACCTTAAATATTTTTCAGCTGCAGGTAAAGACTTTTAACTTGGGTTTGAAAGAAAACACTCTCAAATTCACCATTAACTCACATCGTTCACCAGCTTATAGATGTGCTGCTTGTGAGACTGAACTGCTGCCATATCTACTGCCATACTGCAAAGAAATTTTGATAGCATTTATCTTGGCCATGTCCCTTGGAGGTGATGGGTTGCCCCAGTTCACTCGTAGCTCCTGCCAAGGCCTGGGGTGGCAGTTTGCTACCTGCAAATAACAGAAGAGAATAAATCCCAAAGAAAAAGAATTGCTGGCCTGTTTTTATATGTGATTGATTTGGTAGTTTGGGGCACAGAAACATGTTATTCCTTTGTATGTTACTAGCAGAAAGTTAATAGCTCCTTTCTTTCGCTACAAGGGCAGCAGCGATAGCTGCTTGCCTAGCGAAGTCTGTCCTGTTTCTCAGCTTATTTATGAGGAATGAGATCAGATGAGGAGCATTTTGGATCCTATTCTTTAGTTGAATAAATCATGATTAATTCTTTTGGGACATTTCAGCCCTGTTGTGTTTTACACCCTTCTCCAGAACATATGCAGTGACACACAACTCATCCCTGGCAGCTGCTTATTTTTACAGTCAGTTTTGTACACCTTGCTTTATAGTAGGCTAACACATGCGAATATCCACTGAAACGCATTTAGCAGCTTTCCTCTCCTTGTATTTATCTAAAGCTTTTGTGGTCTGTTCTTCTTGTTGTTCCCGGACATGGGAGTTTTCGACACGCCAAGCAAAGCTGCTTTGGCATCTTGCTGCTGAAATGTAAAGCTGCAAGGCATATAGAAGTTGATCTGAGTTTCCTGGTTTAAGGAATGCTACTGCATGCCTTAAGTCAAAATGGTTGTAAGAGAACAATTCTTGCCTTAAAGAAACTGAAATCACACAACATTGTGTGGAAGTAGCTAAAGCGGGCACAAAATAGGTATTGTGGATACAATTCAGCAAAAATTAATTTTATCAAAATGTACTCAAATAAAACCTCTGATACATTTTTTTAATGAAGGTTTATATATACCTGAAGATGCAAGTTTGTTTCGAACAGACAGGTTTTAAGCAAGTATGGGAATGAGGTTGGGTACCTACAGCGTCTCTCAAATGCATTTTAGATCTGCTGAGTTTACAAGGTCAAACAGCTCTTACATAGTCATCCCTGCAAAGCCTGCCAGAGAGCTGTCAAATTAGGTTGTGGTTTTTTGGGTGGGTTTTTTTTTTTTTTTTGTATCTTCATTAATTAAGGTCTCACAGGAGAGAAGGTTTCCATGTTCCAGCAGCACCAACTGTATCCTACTCTTCGTTAAGCTATTTAAACTACACTGAAAACTATGCAGTGGCTTGAGAGTTTTTGACTGGCTTCCTGATTGCAATACAACATCAATTCTGGTCCCAAGTGCACTTGCGGGAGAAAAATAACTTGTTCTGAGCTCTTAGCTTATGGGTCTTGCCTACATTAGGGAGTTTTTTACACAAGAATCCTCAGTATTGCAAGTAAAACTGAGAAGACATGCATTTAATGTGCTGCTGAAAAAAAAAAAAGTGAGGTGCCCTGAAGTTTTGTATGGTAATATATCCAAAATTAACATTTGAAGATGTGATCTCATCAGAGGGAATGAAAAAGATCTAATTACAGATGGATCTTTTTATGTCAGTATTGCGATGCTAACAACTCTAAAAGCCAGAAATAATTTATTTTAATTTCTAAAATATGCATAATTGACTTCATATACAGCCTGGATGCAAATTTACTGACACAGAAGACACCATTCTTGTTGTCATGTGCAAGAGAAGAACTGCTCTTTAAATATAATTAAAATCCTCAGAGAGACTAGTTTAAATATTTAATGATTTTTCAGGTCTTGCTAAAGTGATGCTGATGATTTTTCAGATTCTGAACCCTTCCAGCTTTGGGAGATGTTTTTGCTGTGAGTGTTACGTGTTAGCATAAATATCTCATAACCACTGAGACTGAAATTTAAAATTATCAGGGTGGTGGTTTTTTCCTGATTGTAATGGCCACAGTGCACAGGATGTGCATGGTAGCTGACAACTGTAATGTCCCTCCTCCTCCCACCTCCCCTTACTGGATTTGCAGAAAATACTGCTTTTCAAAGTGCATAAAGAAATCAGTGGAAACTCTTTAAATATTTGTTAACTCTGTCTTTCTGCACATGCTGAGTATTCTGTGGATGAAAACACATTAAATAATAAGAGTATAATGTGTGTGGAGAGAGATGGGGGCTGGGAAAGAGGCAGATCGCTAGAGGAGCAAGCTGGAAGGAAGACATGGGATGATACATCAGGGCTGCAGGAAAAGAGCTGGTCCCTGGCCCGCGCTGATGCTGTCTCAGCAGGACATGGAGAAATTGCTGGAGGTGACAAATGGCAGTGGGAGAAACTGGCAAAAGTTAGGGGGAGAGCCAGGAGGGATGGCTGGATTTCACAGGGGGCTAAGGGGAAGGTATGTGAGAAAGGGCCAGCTGAAGGTTGCACGGGGGACTTTTGTACCTCGCGAGGCCAACAAGGCCTGGGGATCCACCTCAGTAATGCCCTCCAAGGCTGACGTTATTTCAGTAACAGTATCACAAATCACAAAATTGAGGTGGGATGCAGCAAAACTGGGAGTAATGAGGAAAAAGTGATTAGGGACAGGCTGTTTATCTGAGTGGAGATAGGGGGAGGTGGAGAAAGAGATATAAAAGAGCAGCTAAAAAAGTGATCAAGAAATAGGAAAAAGGAAGAGAAAGTATACAAATTATGTGATCTGGGCAGTCTGGAGGTACTTGCAGAGCAGCCCAGCATTTGGTGAGAAGGCTCGCAGGACCATTCAGGCTGGAAGATAGCTCAGGAGGTCTCAGTCCAGCCTCCTCCTCACAGCTCTGAGGTTAGTCCTGGTTGCTGAGGGCTTTGTCCAGTTGGGTCCTGAAAACCGCCAAGGACTGCCAGAACCAAGATGCTTAAACCACATCAGTTGCCTTGCCCACACCATGTCTGAGCCCTGCTGCCATGGCCCAGAGGCTTGGAGGCAGGGGAGTGCTTTCCTCCCCAAGCCGCAGGTGGTCCCAGGGTACACACCAAGCATGGACTCACTTACCAAAGCTGCATGTTATGGTAATGCAACCCTCCAAAACTGTGTTTGGCATGTCCTGGATGGCTGTCTGAAAGCTCACTATCCCTTTAGCCCTGCCTCGCCCCTTCTCTCAAGTCATCTCAATGGACGCAGACACAGGGCAGGGTTTAGCCAGTGGCGAGTGACTGTCAGGGTACAAGTCAGGGTTAACCAAAAATTTGACCACAGCTAATTCTCCTTTAGCACTTTGCATCAAGCCTTTCCTGCAGAACTAAGGATAATTCACAAGAAAGTGGTTTTAATCAGGATACAAGCCACTTATGCAAATCAGGCTGCCTATCCAGTGTTTTAAAGTTTAGTAACTTGTGACCAGTTCCTAACATTAAAAATTTTGGTACCTAATCCATCATTTAATCACTCAGTTCTCTGCATTCATAAAATTAACCAGGACTAGAGATGCCCCATTTCCTTACATTTCATTTTTGATTGACTCTTTACATGAATCACTCTGGGACCGCAATGCCAACACCTCTTCCTCAGGCATCAGACATTACGATTTAACCACAGGAAACATCATCCATGTAGCCATAAGGCAGTAAAAGACCACAAGAGGTCAGCTAGTCTCGGCCCTGCTTCAAGGCCAGGGAAAAGTACACCTAAAAATAAACTATCTATCTAACCTGAAGACCTTTGGCTGTGGCAGCTCCATAACCACCTGCTCAGCCTCTTCCACTGCTTCCTTGATACGTTATTGCAGTACTGTTGGACCTGCAATCCCCAAATGTCCTCTGATCTTTTCCTGCAGAAGAGAAAGGGCTGTTCCCTGTGCAGTGGTGGTACTCAGTGACTCCTGCCCAACTGTACCACCTTTCTTTTATCTCCATGATAAAAGTCCTCCGTATCTCCAGTTTCTCAAAATTTTTGAATTCTGACCTCGTTCTGCTGTGTCCACACCTTCTTGTATCCAAGGAAATCTGCACAAGAGACACCTTGAGCAAGGTGTGAATTACCTGCTCTCTAATCAGGTATGAGCCACTAGCAAAGGTCTGGCTGGGCACTCTCCATGTCAGCCTCCCACGGGTACTCTGTGTCTGCACAGACTCTGGTCATACACTGCTGTCGCTCAGGGCATGCATTAGTGGCTTTTCCTTTGTAGCTGGCTAGCTATTTTTACAAGTAGTGTCAAAATTTAATATCTCCAAAACATTTTTCCTACTGCCAAGTTATTTGACACTAGCCAATAATTTCTAATTTTTTCAGGGGAAATAATACACACTTTTGATTCCAAAAGTAACAGTTCTTTAGAAAATAATAAAAGCAAAAGATGGGTTAATACATTTTGCACTCACATTAAGTAAATAATTTCTTCAGTGGCTGAGCAAAATTAGATGAATCCACACCTGAATCTAACATTTTGAGCCCTCGAGCATCTATTTCTGCTATGATTTTAAAATCCCGGCATAGGACAACTCTTAAAACAGTGACATTCTCAGGCCTGGAGAAGATGAGATATTTTCTAAACACTAAGAAAAGAACTGATGAGTTACCTGTTCCACCAGAAAATGCATTATGATACTCGTCTTGCTTTCAGACATAGTGGGTTTTTTTATGCAGAATAACAAACCTGGTGGGAATGCATATTTAGTGCACAACTTTGTTTTTAATTTGAAATAGTTTTGTTTGTTTGTTTGTTTTTTTAATGGTAAAGAGTCCTATTGTTGATGCTTTGACTTCATAGTGTTCCAGATCCAATAAACTTCTGATTTTCTTTTCCTCCCCTCTTAAAGTAGCTGTTTGAAAGGAAGGGAGAAACAACTACTCTTGCTGCACCAGTACTTTAGATAATGTAGAATAATCTGTAGTTGACATATTTCATCACTAGAGGGAAATCCATCACAGCGCTCCACTCAGTAATGCTGGTAGGCACACTATTCTCCAGAGCTGCAAAATGCGCGACAAGCTTGAGTTTGGATGCAAAAATTGTAGCAACCGAGTATGACATAGGGAAGACTGTTTTTCCCTTTCTTAGAAGGGTGCTCAGGGGAATTGTCCCTAGTCTCATCACATCACACCAAAAAATAAGAAGGAAGAGGCTGGAGCACAAGTGTTCCCAGGAAAGAGAAAACCCGAAACTGGGCCAGCCTTAGCAGTTCAATTGTCCTACAGCAGGGTCTCCACGCCAACGCCAGGACAGAAAGCTATCTCCTTGAGGGGAGCACAGGAAAGGAGAGAGTGAAGCCTATTTGCACCACCAGCCCTCAAACCATGGACATTTGGAAGAAACAGCAGCATTTTGAGACACCTGTAAAAACCAATTCCAGCTGCTCTTTCCCTAGCTAGTCTCCATCTTACACCAGAGCTCATGTTGCTGTTGACCATCAAACAAGATACTGAAGACACCTTGTTCTGTCCAGTTTTAAAGGCCTGGGACCAAAAAGCCAATTTGGAAATTAATGGTCATAAATGAAAAGCATGGCAAGCAGAGAGCTGGGATGCTGCGAAGGCAAATTGAGGCACTCTGCCTCATAGCCTTGATTGTCACCTTGCGTATTCCTGTACTCACTCCCTGTCTGCTATGCGCACTGTGAGCTTTTGGGACATGAACACGCTGGATGCGTGCATCCTTGCCTCACTGAGCCTGCTGGCTGCCAGCCCTGCTGCCTGGGGCAGCCGCTCGCTCCAGCTCCTGCCGCACATGCCGGCGCAAGCGCAGCACCCGCCCGCGCCCGGCTCCCCAAGGGGAGAGTCCCAGCCGGCACCTGCCCCAGGCACTGCTCCAGCCCTTGCATCGCTGAGGACGACCTGCGTTGCTAAGAGAAAGAAAAAAATGAAAGAGAACTGCTAACTGCTAACCTGATTTTCAGTGCTGGCTCTTAGGGATTTTATAGTACATTTTATCTTTGACCTCATTTGGTAGGAGTCAAAGCAAGTCAAAGAGAGAATAGAAGAGGATTGCATGAGCCATTGCCATTTTTCATGACGGTTTGTCCATTTCTAGTTTAAATGTTTCATTTCAAGATAATAAATTGAACTTGACTCCAGAAAGACCATTTGATGCTGTTTTTACAGTGACTTTCTGTGGCAAAGCACTATAGAAATCGGTATTGTGTGTGTAGCTGGCATTAATTATGCTCCTTTTAATCAAAAACTCATTTTTAATGAAACATAGTTGCCACAATTCAATTCTTACTACTTTTATTTTCCTTTTTAATTAGTGTTATGCTCCTTACCATTCAAATATCGCATCCAAATATCAGGACATTCTAAACCCTGAACTTCATGCTATGAATGAAAGAAATAATAAAGAGATTTCTGAGTGATTTCTTGATAGACAGATCCTCACTTTACCATCCATGCTTTCTGTTTTTTTGTTTTTCTCTCCACTGCAGTTGTATACACTAGTAACTACTTTGCTACTCTGGTGTCCTACGTACAGATGCTGAAAAATGGAGTAAATCTTTGGATTGACACAGGATTACATTGACTTATAGTAGGAACACCCTAAGCTCTGATCAGCCTTCTATATAATTTCCCAATTATATTGTTCCTTTAACACACTGCAAAGCGATTTTCATCTTCTTATGCAACTTTGAATGCAGCTGAGCATTACGGTACAAAATTTCAGGCTTCACAGATGAATGCCTGAACCTAAGAATCATCAAATCCTGAGAGATCAGACTGAAGAAATACTTGCTATAATTCTGGTTTTGAACAGCTGTCAAAATCCGTTTAACTTTCAAGGTTTCTTATTCTGTTCCAAAAACTGGAGTAGCTCTGTGTTTGCACATTGAACAGCTGAAAAACCAAGACACAGTTATACATCATGTGTCCTAGGAGGCTTTTTCTAGAGTACTCTAAGAGTATTTTCTTTTCCTATGAACATATATTTTAACACACATATTACAGCCATTTAAAAAGGACTTATATGGGATTGAAGTGCTATTCCTAGAGAATAGCAACTGGCAGAGAAAAGAAGATGAAGAAGAGCAGGAATAGAGGGAGGAAAAGAAAAAACTAGGGAAATTGCAAACAGGTTATCAGCAAAGGCTGATCAAGACGGGCTGGTGGAGACACCAACAACCTGCCTCCACCCTGTCTTAGGCCACCACCTCCGTCTTGTTGCTGCAGGTCACTTTTTGCTGTGCAGACAGGCAGGACTTCTAGATTTGCCTGTTTTGGAGCTAGAAATGCCAAAACACCCAGGATTCAAGCCTGTTTCTAGATTTTTTTTCCTCCAAGAAACAAATATCTTGGGAAAAAGAAATTTAAATTGCAGAAATCCATAAACAGTAGCCCCTTAGTCACATGGGTTGGTTGTCCTATAGCTGGTTTTCCATACTTATATGCTTTAGAATAGCAAAGAAATTTACAATAATTTTCTTTACTCACTGATTTAGCCAGAATGCCTTTTGACAAATTTCATGCTGATGTTTTCAGGGAAAATTATATCCTTAGGCTGGAGCCAAGGAGCAACCTTCTTTCCATACTTGTTTGTATACACAT